>NW_026127040.1:0-140936 GCF_943737965.1 Phodopus roborovskii | reverse complement strand
GAAATAAAGGCAACACAAACCGAAGAAAATGCTGGAAATAGAAAAACTGGGCAAAAAAATCGGGAACAACAGACGCAAGCAAAACCAACAGGACGTTAAAGAGATGGAAGAGAGAATCTCAGGCACAGAAGATAAACTAGGAAGAAATAGATTCATCGACCAAGAAAATCATAAACTAATAAATCCTTAATAGAAAACATCCAGGAAATGTGGGACACCATGAAAAGGCCAAACCTAAAAATAATAGGCATAGAGGAAAGTGAGGAAGCCCAGCTCAAAGATGCTGAAATCATATTCAACAAAATCAACGAGGAAAACTTTCCCAATCTAAAGAGGACATGCCCATGAAAGCACAAGAAGCAAACCATAACCCCAAATAGGCTGGACCAAAGAAAAAAGACAGCCGTCAACAAACTAATAATCAAACATCTAGATTACCAGAATAAAAGAAAGAAAATTAAGAGCAGTGAAGGAAAATGACAGGTAACATATAAAGAAATACCTATAAAAATTACATTTGACTGCTCCATGGAAACCCTCAAGGCCAGAAGGTCCTGGATTGATGTTCTAAAGTATTAAGAGAACACAAATGCCAGCCTAGGCTACTATATCCAGCAAAACTCTCAATCACTATAGATGGAGAAAACAAGATAGGTAAAGACAAAACTAGATTTTCCCAATATGATATCTACAAATCCAGCCCTACAGAAATGTATTGGAAGGAAACTCCAACCCAAAGGAAGGTACCTACCACCCACAAAAATGTAGGCAACAGATAATCCAACTACACCCGAAACCAAGGGTAAAGCAGAACTAATATATTAACAATACCACTGCCAACAACAAACCTAAATCAAACAAGCATCAACAATCAATGGTCCTTACTCACATTCAACATTAATGGTCTTAACTCACCTATAAAAGAGACACAGACTAACAGAATGGATACAAAGACAGAATCCATCCTTCTGCTGCATACAAGAAACACATCTAAGCTTCAAAGATAGATATACCTCCGGGTAAAGGGTTGGGAAAAGATTTTCCAATCAAATGGAACCAAGAAGCAAGCAGGCGTGGCTATCCTTATATCTAACAAGTTAGACTTCAAACCAAAATGAATCAAAAGAGGTGAAGATAGTCATTTCGTATTCATCGTAGGAGAAATCCATCAACACAAAGTCTCAGTTCTGAACATCTATGCCCATAATACAAAGCACACATTCATAAAAGAAACACTGCCTTAAAGAACTCAAAGCTCATATAAAACCTCACACACTTATAGTGGGAGACTTCAATTCACCACTCTCAACACTAGACAGGCCCCAGAAACTCAAGAAAGAAATAAAAAGAACTAACAGAAGTTATGTCTCAACTGGGGTTAACAGACATCTCTAGAACATTCCAACCAAAGACAAAAGAATAGCCTTCATCTCTGCTCCACATGGAACCTTCTCTAAAATCGATCACATACTAGGTGGCAAAACAAACCTCAACAGACACAAGACACTAGGAATAGTCCCCTGTATCTTATCAGACCAACATCCTTTAAAATTGGAATTCAACAACACAAATAGCAGAAACCTGCAAACTCATGGAAACTGAACAATGTGCAATTGCACCACTCCTGGGTCAAAGAAGAAATAAAGAAAGAGTTAAGGACTTTCTAATATTCAACAAGAATGAGGACACAACATACCTGAACTTATGGTACACCTTAAAATCACTGTTGGTAGGGGAAGTTCATTGCACTAAGTGCCCATATGAAGAAAACAGAGGATAGTCACATAATAGAATTAACAGCGCATTTGAAAGCATAAGAAAAGCAAGAAGCAAACTCAGCCTGTAGTGAAGACACCAGAAGATAATCAATTTGAGGGCTGAAATTAACAAAATAGAAAACAGGGAAAACAATACAAAAAAATCAATGCAACAAAGAGTTGATTTTTAGAAAATCAACAAGAAGACAAACCTTTATCCAGAAATTAACGAAAAAGCAGACAGAGAACATGTAAATTAACAAAATCAGAAACGACAAAGGGGAACATACACAACGGATACAAAGGAAATCCAGACAATTTTCAGGTGATACTTCTGAAAACCTGTATTCCCACAAAAAATTGAAAATTCAAAGGAAATGGACAAATCTCTGGAAATTTACCAAAATTAAATCAAAAAAACAAACAACTTAAATAGACCTATAACCCCACAATGAAATAGAAGCAGTCATAATTAAGCCTTCCAATCAAAAAAAAGTCCAGGGCCAGATGGCTTCAGTGCAGAATTCTACCAGGCATTCAAGGAAGAACTAATACCACTACTCCTCAAAATGTTCCACAAGATAGAAACAGAAGGTTCAGTGCCAAACTCTTTTATGAGGCCACAAGAACTTTGGTACCCAAGCCTCAGAATGACACAACTAAGAAAGAAAACTACAGACCCATATGCCTGATGAACATCGCTGCAAAAATACTCAATAAAAAATACTGGCATACCAAATTCAAGAATACATCAGAGATATCATCCACCATGACCAAGTAGCCTTGATCCCTTGATGGTTTAACATATGAAAATCTATCAATGTGATCCACCATAGAAACAATCTGGAAAAAGAAAAACCATATGATTGTCTCCCTAGATGCTGAAAAAGCCTTCTACAAAATTCAACACCCTTTTATGATAAAGGTCTTGGAGAGGTCAGGGATAACAGGAACATACCTAACATAATAAGAGCAATATACAGCAAACCAACTGCCAACATCAAACTGAATGGAGAGAGACTTATGCCAGTTCCTCTAAATTCAGGAACAAGACAAGGCTGCCCTCTCTCCCCATATCTCTTCAATATTGTATAGTTGTAGCTAATGCTATAAGACAACAAAAGGAGATCAAGGGGATCCAATTTGGAAAAGGAAGAAGTCAAACTGTCTCTATTTGCAGATGATATGATAGTTTACATAAGTGGCCCTAATAAACTCTACCAGGGAATTACTACAGCTGATAAACACCTTCAGCAAACTAGCAGGATACAAGATAAACTCAAAAAAATCAGTAGCCCTACTTTTTTCAGACGACAAAGAGACAGAGAAAGAAATCAGAGAAATATCACCCTTTACAATAGCCACAAGCAACATAAAGTATCTTGGTGTAACGCTTACCAAACAAGTAAAAGACCCATATAATAAGAACATTGTGGCTCAAAAGAAAGAAATTAAAGAAGATACCAGAAAATGGAAAGATCTCCCATGCTCTTGATAGGTAGGATAAACATAGTAAAAATGGTAATCTTGCCAAAAGCAATGTACAGATTCAATGAAAGGCCCATTAAAATCCCACCACAATTCTTCACCGACCTTGAAAGGATAATAATCAACTTTATATGGAAAAACAAAAGACCCAGGATAGCCAAAACAACCCTATACAATAAAAGACTTCAGGAGGCATCACCGGCCCTGACTTTAAGTTCCACTACAGAGCTATAGTTTTGAAAACTGCCTGGTTTTTGCATAAAAATATGCAGGTAGACCAATGGAATCGAATTGAAAATCCTGATATTAACCCACACACCTATGAACACCTGATTATCGACAAAACAGCTAAAATTATATAATGGGGCGAGGACAGCATCTTCAAAATTGGTGCTAGCACAATTGGATGAGGGTGTGTAGAAGACTGCAGATAAACCCATGTCTGTCTCCATGCACAAAACTCAAGTCCAAATGGATCAAAGACTTCAACATCAATCAAGCCACATTGAACCTCTTAGAAGAGAAAGTAGGAGGTACCCTTGAACAAATTGGTATAGGAGCCCACTTCCTGAACATAACTCCAGGGGCACAGACACTGAGAGAAACAATTAATAAATGGGACCTCTTCAAACTTAGTAGCTTCTGTAAGGCACAGGACACTTTCCACAACACCAAACGGCAGCCCACAGACTGGGAAAAGATTTTCACCAATCCTATATCCGACAAAGGGCTGATCTCCAAAATATACAAAGAACCCAAGGAACTAGTCAACAAAACACCAAATAACCCTATTAAAAATAGGGTACAGAACTGAAAAAGAATTCTCAATAGAGGAAATCAAAAAGGCTGAAAGGCACTTAAGAAAATGCTCCACATCCTTAGCTATCAGGGAAATGCAAATCAAAACAACTTTGAGAATCCATCGTACTCTTGCCATAATGGCTAAAATTAGAAACACAAATGATGACTCATGTTGGAGAGGACGTGGAGAGATGGGAATACTCCTCTGCTGCTGGTGGGAATGCAAACTCATACAAGCATTTTGGAGATCAGTATGGTGGTTCCTCAGGAAAATGGGAATTAGTTTACCACAGGACCCGGCAATCCCCCTCTTAGGCATATACCCCAATGATCCACATCCATGCAACAAAGACATCTGTTCAACTCTGTTCATAGCAGTACTATTAGTAATAGTAAGAACCTGGAAGCAACCTAGATGCCCCTCAATTGAAGAATGGTTAATGAAGATGTGTCACATCTGCACAATGGAATACTATTCTGCAGAAAAAAATAATGGTATCTTGAAATTCGCAGGCGAGTGGGTGACACTTGAAGAAACCATCCTGAATGAGGTAACCCAGGCACAAAAATAGGAACACAGTATGTACTCGCCCACATATGGATTTTAGACATAGAGCAAAGTATAACCAGTCTATAATTCATACCTCCAGAGGAACAAGGATACAAGTTGTATTCTAAGTGATTCATATAAAGTCCCTCACAGAACAGGGAAGGGAAAAGTTCCCCAGAGCACAGGGGAAGTAGGGGGGCAGCAAATGGAGAGAGACATTGGAGAAAATGAGGGGGAGGAAAGGAAAACACATGCAACCAGGAAGATTGAGCCTGGTTAGGAGAAGAAGACAGGAGAGAGACAGAGACAGAGACAGAACAGAGACAGAGAGAGAGAGAGAGAAACATGAAAGAGGGAGCCATTATTGGTTTGAAGATAAAATTGAACACAAAGAAAGGTCTAGAGAACTATAAGACTGCTGCCAACTAACAATTTGAGCTTCCATGGAAAGGCTACCATAAATGCCCTTCCGGGATAGTGAAATCAACAACTTATCCATGGAGCCCTCAACTAATGTCTGTTGGAAACAGGAGCAAGCACACATACATAAACACTGAGTTGAAGCAGAACCCAGATGCAGATGGAGAGGACAAGACCAGGTGGCAGAAACACATAGAGACAGCTTACCTGAACAAGGAAGAGTTTAACGGTTCACCAGACTGATAGCTGGGAAACCAGCATGGGACTGACTCAGGCCCCCTGAATATGGGTCTCAGCCAGGAGGACTGAGCAGTCTAAGGGACATCAGACTTTGGAGCCAGGATGTATCCCTGGTGCACAAAGAACCTTGGGAACACATCCCCCATGGAGGGATAACTGCCTTAATCTACAGACAGGAGAGAAGCCCTAGTCCCTACTTCACATGACCTGTCTGATCTACATGACCCCAACTGAATTGCATTCCCCTACCTATGGAATTGGGGTGGGGGATGGGAGAGGAAGGTGGTTAGGGTGCATGTGAGAGGGCAGAGAGGGTAAAAGGGAGTGAGGGAGGAAAGGAGGAAGGGAGTTTGAAAGGGAGGGAGAGGGAACTGGGATCGACATGTAAAATAATAAAATAAAAATAAAAATGAATAATTAAAAAAATAATAACCTCCCTAGATAAAATGATGCATGACACACAGTGCACAGATTGATACCTTGGATGGGCTGACAGTTCATGGGTGGTCTGATCACTTCCCTGAAAACATGAACTCTCCATTCTATATTGCCCTTCCGATTCTTTCAGCTGTTGCTTTAAAGACTTCCCAGGGCTCTCTAACCCCTGAACTGGATTTTCACGATCTTTACTTTCTTCACTCTCTGGCAGAGAAGACACCTCGATCTCATGACTGATGTCTGTGTCACAGAAACAGAGTCAAAGGCACACTTTGGTCAAGATTTCTTGGAGACAAAGCAGAATTACTTGTGTGTACAGAAAATACTTGTTATATTTATACGCATACTATATTGATGATATTTTATTCTCATTAAAAAATACGGTGTGTCTCAAGATCCCCTTTTCAATCATCATGGTTGTAGAATCAAGAAATATATCATTTTTACATCATTACGTTTAAAGCAATTTAGAAACAAAATATGAGAAATGATAAAAACAAAAGAGACGAGGAGTCTGGACTTTCACTTCAACGAGGAGAAAACTGAATAAGATATCCATGAAAGCCACAATGTCCTCAAATGTACAGTTTTAAGAAAACCACATCTGCAAATATTTGGTATTCAATACTGTAATGTGTTCCACACTTATAATTTACCATTGTTCTGTAAAGGAGCCTGAGAGCAAAAGGACAAAAACACTGCTTCCTCTCCTGCCACCTTTTCTTCTGGAAACTCAAGGTTCACAGCATCTTCTTGCTGTCTGTGATCCTATTGACAACAGAAGATGACATGAATATTCAATCTAGTACTTTGCAAAGTGTGTTAAAACAATTAAAGAACTTTGAATTAAGTTTATTTCTTAAACCCCAACAATTGTGCTGCTCTGAATCAAACACTGTTTTCTTTTGATAAGTGACTGACTGTCATACTCATGGGAATGAAATTGTATTAGCAATTCTCTGTATATCCAGAGCAATGCTCACTTTCCAAAAACAACTGTTTCATATAAATTTCACTTTAAAGCCCTTTGAAACTTTAGTGTAAGCAACTAATTTTTATCATCAATACTTGACAACATAAATTTTGTTTGCTTCTGGATGATTGGTTTAAGCAGGTAAATGACAGGTATAATGCTCATTAAATAAACACTCTATGTATACATTGAAGAATCTGTACACACACACATATTAACAGAGGGAGAGAAAGAAAGAGAGAGAGAGAGAAAGGAGAAGAGAGAGAGAGAGAGAGAGAGAGAGAGAGCGTGCATCTATGGTCTCAGGGTTCATTAGCTAGGTGAGGAAATGAGAGAGAGAGAGAGCGCATCTATGGTCTCAGAGTTCATTAGATAGCTGAGGAAATAAGACTATTCCAGAAGTAATACCTTGAAGTCTGAGTACTATGACAGTGATTCAGGAGTGCAACTGAGAACTGGGGAGAACCCAGACTTGAGCTGGGCCATGGTTAATAGTTTAGAACAATGACTTTCTGAAAAGGCTCTGTGACAGGACCTATGATCTAAGGAGTAAAACCAATGACCTGTGGACATGGGCTTATATTCGATAAAATGGAAAATAAAGCTAGTTCAGTAAAGTATACCTAAATTACAAGGGGAAAGAGTTTTGACTTGTTGGACAAGAGGAGTATTGGATGCTATGAAAACCAGTGAGCAACAGGATTAAAAAGTATGTTCTAAGAGGCTATTTTAATTGGTCACTACTCTCTTTATTAGGTGTCCTCTACCACATGCCTACCTTCAGAATGTTTCTTATTTCCTTGCTTGTGTGGAGCATGCATGTTTGTGAATATACACTTTATATAGGGAGCATGGGCGTGGAAGTCAGGCCAATAGCAGATGTTTACCTCTTTCAGTTTCTCAAGACATTCGGAATTTTTCTATTAGGCTAGACTGGTTGGTCAGCAAGTCCCAGGGATCCTCCTGTCTCCACCTCCCCTCAAACTGGCATTACAGGACATGCCTCCATTGCTATGAGTTTGAAAGTATTAATCTCAGGTCCTCTTCTTGCATAGAGAGAACTTGATTGAGCCATTCTCCAGCCCCTCAAGGACACTTAAACAGGTGACACTTACCTATTACTTCCTAGGTAAAATAATAAAATCATCAGATAATATCATAATTTAATGCCTAATATTGTTACATATTTACCCAATTCAATCATCAATACCTACTGAGTCTTTATCATGTACAATCCAATTGCTGTGCTAGAAACATGAAATAAATATAGACTTCTCTGATTTGAAAGTTTGGAGTTTATGGAAGAGGTAGATCAATAATATTGAAATGAAAAGTCAGGAAACACAAACATATGCTTAACAGAGAGCTTTGAATCATGAAAGAAAGAACGCTAAATAGGCATCTGGGCTAAGAGCGCCTTAGAGGGATAGAGGGAAAATGTTTAAGGCTATGAATCCAGGAGAAGATGACACAAGAAAGTAACATTAAACCAACGGGAACAAGAAACAGGACTAAGTAAAAAAGACTGGAGGAGTATGATTACCGCTAGGAAAACATAGGAATTCTTGAACAAAGACCAGGAGTGAGAGTTTCATCTCAGTTCTCTGGCTGAGTTTCTCAGTTCATCTGGCTGAGACTCTGATGCATTGCAATGCTAACCTGATACTCCAGGACTCGGCATGGTCGGCAGTTATGGCTGTAGTTGAACATTATTTCAAGTTGTGTTACTTTTGTTTGTGCTGCATTTGTTTAACTCAGAGAAGCTATATTATAATGCCTGTTTAAAATACCTGGTGGTCCTAATAAAGAGCTGAATAGTCAATAGGGAAGCAGAAGGAACAGAGGAAGGGCATGGCATGCAGAGTATAAATAGAAGGAGAACTAAGGAAGGAGCCGCAAGAGGACAAGGAGAAGATGACATCAGGGCCCATCTGCCCAATGGCCCAGCCACCCAGCAGCCCAGCCACGAAAAAAAAGACAGAAAGTGAGATATGCAGAAGTAAGAAAGATAAAAGCCCAGAGGAAAAGGGGAGAAGGGTAAGAAACAAGTGAAGGTAAGGCCAGATCCTCAGAACTAAGAATCAGCCTGAGTCTTTGATTTATTTTGGAGTGGAATGTCGGGCTGTGGAAACAGCCAAAAGAGTGAACAAGGAAAACATCATAGGATATATAGATAAATGGCTGTGTTGAAAGCACTCATTACCCAATGTGCAGAGGACAGTTTAGAGATCAGTGTTGAAATGTCTGTCTTTAGAAGATCCTGCTTATAAACTTTTCTCTGGGCAATAATTCAGAAACCCAACAAAGAGCTCTCTGTGCTAATGTAGACCTTCCCTAATGGTAACTGTGTTTCACCATTGATATACAGAAAAGCATTATAGTCTAGTTCCTGTGAACTCTTGTGGAGGTTGCCTATCTGCCACTTGAAATCTTTGTGGAGTCCTAGGTGCAAGTGAACGCTGTTGGTACACAATGGGAACATGTTATTTCCCTCTCAGTGGAAGAAATAAGTGTGTCAGATGAATCTACTGGAAGAGGAAATGGTCTCCTGCTTCCCTTGGGACTTCCCTTTCAAGTCCTTCCAAGGCTGACTTTGCTGTGTGTGCTCTTGCTGTGATGGATACTACTCCTATATACAACTACACATCTTGAAAATTTACCTAAGCATTTTAACAGAAATGAATTCCAGAAGCTACTCAAATAAATGAAGGTGCCTTTTACCATATTTTTCTACAACTTGCAATTTATAATACACTATTGGAAATTCAACAATATGTGCTTTATTTCTGAGACATGGCTATTAAGTTATATTATGTTGTAGATATCATTTTACCTGATTTTAAGAACACTTTATAAAATTACTATAGTCCAAGAAAACAAACACAGATGATACTATGTGATAATAAGTTATGTGCAGACAACTAATTATCTTCTTTAAAATAAAAAGTGAGACCCATTGCCTTAAGAGACCAAGGGTATAGTTCAGTGATAGACTGCTGTCCTACAGAGTACCTTTGTTCATACTCCAGTAAACAAAAGGAGGAAAGTATCTATACAATTAAATACAATTGATGCATTTGCTTAATATTTGACATTCATGTACACTTCCTGACTTAATAAACCATCTTAGAGAGTCACATACTGCTCAAATCTCCATTACTACATACATTTTGCAGCTACTTATTGGCGGGGTGCTTGTTACCTACCCAAATATACATGGAACATATATCTACGAAGGAACACCAAGAAATTCAAAGTGCAATTTTTTAAGGACAAAAAATTCCAAAACCACAAATGAAGAAAGTTATCTCTCTCTTTGTTTAGCCATGGGTGGCCTGGAATTACTGTGCAGACACAGTGGCTGAGGATTCACACCAATTCACCTGCCTCTGCCACTGAGCATGCCCAACCATCCTTGCAAGGACATTTCTTAATGTAGCTCACTCCTCGATATTTTTGCTTTTTGCTTTCAAAATCAGACAGCATTAATTTAAACATAGTAAACTCATTATTTTTTTTGAAGAGTTTAAAAGGATGTTTTGTTAGAATCCTTAAAAGAAAGAAGTAAAATGAAGAAATAAGCTGCAAAAGAGAAACAGCAGAAAGAAACAAGAAATGTTAGACTAGTTCAATTATATGCATAGTAAGAATGTTAAAATATAAAGAGTACACTAAAAGTATACACTAAATATGAATTTCATGCCTGAAAATAAGATACTAAGATAGAAAAGTTAATTAAGTAGTGATTAAAGCAAAGTTTATGCAAAGTAAATACTGTTTAACAGGATGGTAAGCTGTTTACACTCATTCTTGGAATGTCAGCCTTGGAATTACATTGTACACACCAGAATTCTCTTTCTTGCTTATTTTATTTTCATAATAAAAGGACAACAGTTCATCAAAACATGCATGCAAAGACTATTAACAAAATTGAATTTTTTTAATTAAAATTTTGATTTCTTTTAAATACTCTTAAAACATTATTAATCTAAAGGAAAGGTGTCAAAAGATTATGAATGGAATCTTAATTCCTTCTTCCTCAACATATGAAATCCATCTGCAGAAAATTCATGTTTCTCTTTGACATGAAATCAATCCCTTATCAGGGAGAGATTGATAATCTTAATTATAAAAAATGATGCCTTCATTTCTATTTCCTATTTATAGTGAAATATATAATGAAGTGTGTTTACCCCCTAAAATGGCACCTACTCTTTACCTTGATAAGATCTCATGACTATATCAAATATCCTGAAAAAAAACATCACAAGAAGTGAAGTTCAAAACTGACACCTAGGGAGGTCTACCACACCTCTCTACAAAATGGGCATCTATAGTAGTATCCTTTCTATTATATGCAACCATATTTTCTGTGGCCTATCCATGCACACTTTTAACAACATCCAGCTTAGTGTTCTGCAGAGCAACTCATAACCCTACTAACTTTTAAAATACCATTTCATGTTAACTAGCTCCTCTCTGTCAAAAGCAATGCTTGTGCCTTCTGCTCTGCTGGAGATGCAATGGATCTGAGTTCCTTTGTTCTTTCTCTGTGCTCACAGATATTGAATCCAAGAAGACCTTAAACATACCAGCAAGCACTGAGTCACTGAGTCACTGAGTCCCATCCCTAGCACTAATTCCTTTTGTTCCCAAATGGATATCAGATAAAAAGCTAACAGTTCATTTAAAGCTTAGAATTCACGATACCTTTTCAATGCAGTTCTATACAAAAGAGATTCAGGAACACATGCATGCCTGGTTCTGCTCAGTAAACCATTAGCACTTTAAACTTTGGCACCTCTTGTCCAAAACCACGCTTTTTGTTTTTTGTTTTGTTACAATATCAATCCCAGTTCCCTCTCCCTCCCATCCTCTCCAGACCCCTTCTCCCCCATCTACTACTATCCAGAGAGAGTGAGGCCTTCCAGGAGGGATCATCAAAATCTATCAAGTCTTTTGTGGTAGGGCCTAGACTCTCCCTCATGTCTCTAGGTTAGAAGAATATTTCTTCATGGGGAATGTGTTCCCGAAATCCTTTCGTGCACCAGGGATACATCCTGGATCCACTGTCATAGGTCCCATAGACTGCTCAGGACTTCTGAGACCTGAATCCAGGTGGGTCATATATTGGTTTCTCAGCTATCATTCCGGGGGGCCATGAGCTCCTCCTTGTTCAGGTGAGATGTCTCTGGGGGTTTCTGTATCCTGGTCTTGAACACTTTGCTCATTACTCTACCCTCTCTGGAACTGGATTTCAGGCTCAGGGAGTAACATTTTACCTCTGCAATACAGGAGCACTCTTCAGATACTGCTGTTTGAAGTCGTCCAATTAGCACCTGGAAAGGCTCTTTGTTGTTACCTAGCAGAAGATATAGCACATGTGAGCCAACACTGTACATGCATAAGTAATACTGTCAGAGGTAATTTTTCCAACAAGTGGTATTTTAAAACAAGACACATTTTAACTTATTCCAAATTTAGTGTCTATTGTGCAAAGTAACTGTCTCAGATCAATTTCAAAGACTGGATATTTCCATTCAATGGAAGAGTATACATCAGTGATTTCCACCCCAACACAAAAAATATATTCACATAGTTATCCACTAAATACATGATTGCAAAATTCTAATAAACCTTCCACAAATGAATCTTCACGATTTTTAAAAACAGGGACATAGTTCATTGGTAGGGTATTTTGGCTAATATGTCCAGGACCTGGGATTCAACACTAGTGCCAAAAAAAAAAATAATTGATTTTAATCATGTCTTCCTTTGTCTTTTCCTCTGTTCAGAAAGAGTGATCATTACTTACTAAACCACTTTATTACCTACTAATAGAACAATCAATTCTCACTACAAAACACTGTAGGGGCTATCTGAAGACTATATCAACACAAACAATGGAATGCATGCAAATACAAGTTAAATCTTATCAAATTAAGATGCCAAAGAAGTCTTGAAATGAAAACTTAGCTTCCTTCTTAAGTGATTCTTCAACTCTGATATTTTCAGAAGAGCAATTCTATTGAGGACTTAAAAATTACCCATTCCTAATTGTAAGTACCTAAATGTGAGAAAGGAAATATACAGTAACCCAACAGCCAACATCAAACTAAATGGAGAGAAACTCAAACCAATCCCACTGAAATCAGGAACAAGACAAGGCAAGGCTGCCTGCTCTTTCCATGCCTTTTCAACATAGTACTGAAAATTCTAGCTCTAACAGGATGGCAACAAAGGAGATCAAAGTCATACAATTTGGAAAAGAAGAAGTCAAATGTTCCCTGTTTGCTGATGACATGTTAGTATATATTAGTGACCTCAAAAATTCTAAGAGATAGCTCTTACATCAGCTTCAATAATATGGCAGAATACATGGTTAACTTTAAAAAATCAGTAGCCATTCTATATACAGATGACAAACAGGCTGAAAAGGTAATCAAAGCATCATCATTGTTCAAAAAAGTCACAAATAGCATAAAATGTATTGGGGTTTTTGTAACCAAACAAGTGAAATAAATGTATGACAAGAACTTGAAGTCTCTAAAGAAATTACAGAAAATTTCAGAAATCCCATGTTCTTGGATATGAAGGATGAACATGCTGAAAATGGCCAAAAGTAATTTACAGATTCCACGTGATCTCCTTCATAGTCCCAGCACAAATCTTCACAGAATTTGATCAAAAAATACTCAACTTTAAATGGAAAAACACAAAACTCAGGATAGCCTAAACAATCCTGCAAAATAAAGGATCTTCTGGGGACATCAGCATCCCTGACTTCCAGCTCTACCATAGAACTATAATGATGAAAACACTTTGGTATTGGCATAAAAACAGAGAGGAGGACCAAGGGAATCAAATCCAAGAGACTGATATCAACTCACAACCCATGAACACCTAATTTTTGACAAAGAAGCTAAAGATATAAAATGGAAGAAAGAAAACATATTCAACAAATGGTGCTGGTATAACTGGCAGACAACATGTAGAACACATATAGATTAATATCTATCGCCATGCATGAAACTCAAGTCCAAATGGATCATAGACCTCAATTATAAATCCATCCACACTAAACCTCAAAGAAGAGAAAGTAGAAATACATTTGAATGCATAGTCACAGGAGACCACTCCCTAAGTACACCACCAGTTGTACAAACTCTGAGAGCAACAATTAATAAATGGGACCTCCTGAAACTGAGAACCTTGTAAATGGAAAGAAGACAGTCAACATGACAAAACGGTTCCCTAGAGAATAGGAGAAGTCTTCACCAACGTCACATGTCACAGAGGACTGCTTTCCTAACTATACAAAGATCTTAAAGAACTAGATATTAAACTACCAAATAATCCAATTAAAAAATATGGTAGAGATCTCAGCAGAGAATTCACAACAAACAATCTCAAATGGCAGAAAGACACTTAAAGAAATGCTCAACATCCTTAAAAGGGAAATGCACATAGAAATCACTCTGAGATTCCATCTTACAAGGATCAGAATGGTTAAGATCAAAACCACTAACGATTGATGCAGTTTTTCTAGCTCGGTTTTAAGTGGTAAGTCCTGAATTTCCTGCTCAAGTGCCCACTTTTCCTTCTCTTCCAGTTTGAGGATATCAATTTCTTTTTTAAGCTCATTAATCTGAAGAGTAATTTGTTCGAATTTCAAATCAATATGTCACTGCTATAAATCTCTTAGCTCAGAAATTTCTAAAGTTAGTTGATTCTGCTTACTCATCAAGTTGTGGTTTTCACACTGCATCCTTTCCATCGTCTTACAGATTTCCTTTTGTAACTCATATATCTGATGGTTGACATGAATGGCCAAATTATCTCTAAGTTTTTCAATACATGTTTGAAAGTTTAATTCTAATTCTTCTTTTAATTTGGAAAGTTCTTCTGCATGACTGGAGAGGAGTTGGCTTCGCAACTGCTGCAGTTTCATTTCTTGGGATTTTGACCTTGCATACGATATTAAAATAGAGTCCCTTTCACTTTTGTGGTGATATTTAAGTTCCTCTATCTGAGCTTTGTGTTCTTTTATTAATTCGTCTTCCACATGTATTATTTCCCTTTCATATTTATCATCAAGCTCCATTTGGAGGTTGTCTAATTTCCTCTCTGTTTCGCTTTCCGTGCTCTGCTCTATGCCGGTGTCAGTTTGGTGAACTTGGTAACATCTCTTCTGTAGGCCTTCAACTGAGTCCTTGAAGTATTTCATTTGTAAAATATAGGTGTTCTCTTTTTCTTTAGAACTGGCTAGCTCCAATTTTAATCTTTGGGTCTCTTTGGCCTGTCTTTTAAGCTGTCCTTTTAGATCTCCTATTAATTTTGCAGCAGTCTCTAACTTCCTCTGCAGAGCATCACTCCGCTTTTCTTCTATAGCCTTTCTTTCCTGCCACACCTCAATGACTGCCTGCTGTTCTTGTATCTTATTAGCATTTTCTACCTTTTCATCTTCTTCCTTCAGGAGGAAAAAAAAAGGAAATTATAACAATTTCTGATAACTTTGGTGCTTAATTTTAACAAAAGACAAATGAAAGTCAAATTTTTACATCATTCTATGAAAAGTAGCTGTTGTGCCCACCCCTCAGTTGTCCCCATGATAAGACAGTTAGGAGCAAATAAGAATTCTACAGAAGTTCAGACCTTCTTAGGAAGAAATACTGAATTACATTTGCTGTTTCAAAATTTGAATTAACCTGGGTAGGGTCAATCTGGAAGAACAGGAAGGAAAATGATAACAATATATGCTATGAAAAATGTTAAAATAATAAATACTGAAACACACTTTAAAATTAAAAGCCTACACCCTGATTTCCATAGCATGTGTGAGAATTAGAAAAAGAATGAAGGAAAATTAAAGACTGCTAGTCTGATGAGACAGTTCTGATGACCTGAGTCCACTCTCCAGGCAAATAAATAAGTGTAATAAAGAATCCAAAAATCTTTGCAAAATAGTTATATCTTCACTTTTAAATTAACTGATTAATATCCCATTTTTGTAATCTTCTGATAGGTAATTATAATATTAATCACTGTCAGACTACTCAGACAAAAAGATGTAAAAGTAAGTTCAATCTACTCCCCTAAACCCTAGTGATCTGAACATGTTCCTATGATAAGAAACATTTTCTTGGGTCTGTCCTCATTTCACTGTATGACAATTAAGGGACGTCAATGAAAAATTAGTATATATAGCACATGGAGCTAGAACTACGATTTCATATCAAGCAGAAACTTGGAAACATAAAAGGATCTGCAGTTCCCATTTGATGTCAATTACACAACTGTAAGTAACAGCTCCGCCCACAGCAACACACCAGGCACAGGCATATCACAGTCTCATCAAAGCACCAGGTGAAACAGAGGCCTAGGCAGAGGTTTCCATCTGTTCTTTAGTTTTCTCTGTGGGCAACCGCTTCAGACACAAATACTAAGCATGAAATAAAATCTACAGAACTGACCACAGCAGGTGAATTATATTGCAAAGGTCCTTAGCAAGCAAATTTCAAAGGAATTCTGATTGGATGTATAATACACAGACAGAAAAAATATCAAAGCTCAGACAGAAGGAAGCCCTCTGAAGGAGGTGCTGTGTGTACCCATCTAAGTTCAGTTCATGGAAAAACACAAAAGTGTCTTCAGCCTTTGACAATTATGGTCCCTCTAGAAAACAATACTCTAAGCCAGGCATACCTAACATAGACACAGCAGTCAGGAGATAGCAGGATCATCCAAACATACACAATATACTTACTCAATTGAAGAAAAAGCAACAATGTTTGAAATTGGTATAAACAGGACTGAATAATTCCAGCGCACAGGCATAAACTCTACTAGAATAAGATGCATTAATCAGTTCACCACAGTTTAATGCCCCAACAATGCCTGTCTGCTAACACCCGCCCATCTGCTCATTAAGAAAGTCCTAACTAGTATTTATCTTTTTAAGTTCATTTGTCCATGGAAAGAAAACAAAATCCAAAGGACAGAAATAAGGCCTTCCCCTTGATTGTTGATGGTTGCAAACCAATAATCTTACATTTGAATTTTTAATCAGCCTCTGGAACTTAGAACACCCTGATTCACCTCTGCTCTAGCTCAGGACTCACATAATACCTAAAATGAATTTTTTGAGCCAACAACTCAGTATCAGATTGTGCTTTTGATTTGCTATTGATTATGTTTTTTTTTTTTTTCCCACATGAAAAGGCAGTGTTGTACAAGGCTCTGCCCTGCACCAAGCCATCTGAATTCCAATTCTGGTAAGGGACTAATACAGCCAGCAACAAATCACTTTTGAGTTTTCATTTTTTATTGGAAAATCAGTGAAAGCAAACCTTTCAGGATGAGTTCATTTAGAAGTTAAGATTATAATCTATGTGGTGCATAATGCCATCCTATTCCCTAAAGAACCTTAGTACCTAAATGTTTACAAAACTTAGAACATAATTTGCATAAACAATCCACTGCATTTCTTTTTGTAATAAATCTACAGAATTTTAAATTGTGACAAAGGTATTTTCACAATTTCAGTATCATAGCTAAACTAGATGGGAAGACTTCAGATGGGACAAGGTAGATATTTGACTTACAGTTTACGTTCTACTGAGACTTGAGGTAACATATGCAAACCACTTTAAGGGACACAGTAGAGGACAGAACAATCTCAACAACTATATTGGTGTGATACTTACAGTTAGTATGAGGTTCTCAATGGCTTTAGAAAATAAATTATTTTCCATATTAGCAGTTTGACTTAATTATAAAAGTTTCTAATTCACATTCATAAGGCACTTGAATAAGAAAATTACAAAATTGTGACAAGCTAGCCGACATCTATATTTACCATTTCATATAATTTAATTTTCTCCTGTAGAAAGTTGATTTGAGTTTTTAATTCTGCCTCATTTTTCTGATAATCCTTTAACAGATGGTTTTGTTTTTCCAGCTGCTGCTGCTGGGCAAGAACCTGCTGTTTGATGAGAACTAGCCCACCAATAGAGGTATAAGGGGTGCTGCTCTGCAATATCTCACAAGCCTGTAAGGTGAAAACAGAAAGAAACTTCAACATACTGAACCCCCAAGTGACTGTTTGTGAACAGAATTCTGGAGGCCTGTTCTGTAGACACTGGATCACTGTTATGTGTCGTCACTTCAGGGGTTTGAGATCTGGACTGAATGAGCCATAAATTATCTTTCAAAAATTGTTCAGAGAAAGCAGGTCCAGTGAGGGAACTAGGACTGAGGCCACCCACAGTCCCATGAGAAGTGAGACAGGAACATATTGCTTCTTTCTGGTGACTTTTCAGACTCCACTTTCAATTTCTTTCAAAGTCTTGATTGTATTTTTACCCCTAAATTCTGTAGGACACCAGTATACTTACAAAAGGAAGCTGTGAAGGAGAGGGTTTATTTGCCTTATGTCCATGTCCTAGTTCATCTTCAAAGGAAGTCAAGCCAGGAACTCAAACAAGGTAGGACCCTTCAAGCAAGAGCTGATACAGAGGTGCATGGTGGCTTCCTCCTCATGGCTTGCTCAGCCTGCCTTCTTAGAGAAAACAGGACCCCTCCCCAAAATGGCACCACTTGTCATGGGCTGAGCCCTCTAGCACCAATCACTAATTAAGAAAATGCCTAACAGGCAAATCTTATGGAGGCATTTTCTCAACTGAGGTTACCTTGATATTAAATTACCAGGGAGGTTTCCCATGTTAAACTTAAAATAAATGGAAGTTGTAGATCCAGATACCCGTTGTAACCTGACTAAAACCATGCCAGGACTGCAAAGGTCCAATGCAACTACAGAGTGATATCTGCAAAATTCCATTCAGTCCACCCTGGCAAGATTTTGTAGACTTTCAAAATCGAAATAGGGGGTAAAAATAATATCAGGAAACCACTCATGAAACAGGAATTACAGTTTTGAGGTAGGTTGTGTAGTGGTGGCAGCATATGCCTTTAATCTCAGGACTCGGGAGGCAGAGGCAGGAGGATCTCTGTGAGGAGGCAAGCCTTGTCTACATAGTGAGTCTCTGGAAAAGACTTGGAAGCTCTGCAGAGAAACTCTGTCTCAGACAAACAAATTTGGTTACAAATATCAACACAAATGTACCAATGTTTTCAGTATGCTAAAATAGTACACTAAAGTACTTCTTTTAGTACACTAAAAGCAGCAAAGGGCTTCATAGGAAGTTTTGATTTGCCCTTGAATGGAATAAAGTATATAATTCATGTCTTAAAAACTAATCCACTTTGTTGTACTCATAATACTTACATGCTGCAATTGAATTTGTAATTTGTTACTTTGATCTTTCAATTGGAAAACTGTTTTAATCATTTCAGCTGTCTCTTTTCTTGATTCCTGCAATTGAGCAGTTAGCTGAGTAATGATGGTGTCTCGTTGTTTCATGGCAGATTCAAATTCATGTAACTAATAGAAACCAGGATAACAGTAAATGTTAGCTTTTAGGTTTCTCCCCCACATCCCCACAGTTAAGTAATCTTCCATGAAAGCTACTATTCTGTCCAAATTAGTTTTATTTTAAAACTGACTTTGAAATCATGTATATGCATGAAGGACAAGAATATATTTTGCTTGACTTTTCCGTGTTTACTATATAAGAATCGTCTTTACACTTTGGAGTGAACCGATGTGACTCTAGGCAACACCAACAGACACATTTAACCCCAGCTTGTTTCTGAAGAGGATGGAATGGAAGTGTGCTGTCATTTTTATCAGTGTCCCACTTCATCGTGACTTCCATGCATAGCTGATGTCACTGTAACCTCTGAGATGACTTACAAGGACTTGCTGACATTCTTATTGGGTTAATGGGTTTACGTCACACATTTTTGTGGTTTTCACAAATTTTCTCCCAGACTGATCACAAAAAGACATCTGTCTTACACGAGTGATTTCACTCTAACTACTTGACACAGTTAAATTTTGTAAGTCTGGATATTGCAGCTGTGATCCTGCAATCCTTATATTAAAGGGGCTTGTTCATGCTATCTATGTACAAGAAGAAAAATTATGAAATGACCCACATTGCCATTGCAAGCCATTCACGTGTGTAACAAAGCAAAGCCACGGGAGGTGAATGCACCCTCTGCAAGTCTTCAGTCCCACAGGTGGCCCTCATTCCTTCCAGTTGTTGAGTTAGTTCTTCAATCTCATGCTGTCTTCTAGCCATTTCAATTTCCATCATCTCCACAGGGTGTGACTACACTGATCTACTTGTTCAGAATAAGAATTTTCAAGTTCAAATTCTTCATCCTAAATAGATCTACAATTTTTAATAATTCATTACTAGCAACATTCCTCAGGGAGAGGGATGAAACTTTAAGATCACAGCGAATTCCTTTTAAAAATATTGCTACCCCCTGCAAGTTCTGTAGGACATAAACTAGCTTTATTTATGAGATATAAGTATGAGATATATACCTTAACAGCATAAACAGGATTTCTTCACTACAAAAAGTAGATAACTGGTTTGTTAATTATCAAAAATAAATAGAAATACATCCAGGAAAGCTTTGTTAGTAAGCTGAGTCCCTTTACACAGTATAAAACTTTACTATCATAGTATATATATTATATATCCTCAACATTTGTAGGCTACCCTGCTTTTTTGTTTTCAAAACAGCAGCCATTTAAGTGTAAAAAAGAGATAAAAAAAGTTTCTTGATTTATTTATTATGATCTTAAACTGATTGTAATTTAACTGACAAGTGTATTTCACTAAGAATAGGGATGAAAAATTCAGCTACACTCACTGGCCAGCTAGCACAAGGCATCCTGTCTCTGCCAACTCAAAGAATACACAGGCACTCAAGCACGCATGCATGCGCAGGCACAACACACACACACACACACACACACACACACACAACTTTCATACTTTCTATTGGATTCTAGGGATCCAAGCTCATGCTTGTGTGCCTAGCACTTTACTCATCAAAAAGACATATAAATAGTTCAAATGTTAGTCATTCCTCAACCACTTGAATGCATCTTTTTCTCTGCCAGTCACCACTAATTTCCCTCATACTGCTTCTCTGTGTAAAGTGTAATTGGGCAGGCTACAGACTGCTATGGCTTTCAGTGTATGTATGTGAGGTCAGAGTTCAATGTCAGATGTCATTTTCAACCACACTTTGTGGGTGCCCATAAAGATGGCTGCACTCTATTTTGGCACAAGGGCAGAGAGTTCAAAGCTGTCAGCAAGTCACAAGACCTAAAGGTAAAAGGTGTAGCTATAGAAGGATGCTTTGGCCCTCTTAAATAACAACAGACCTGAATCTGAGGTGTGGCTACTTCTGACTGTCAAGGCTAAGGAAAGAGAAGTTGAATCTGAGGTATGGCTACTCCTGACCTTAAGGCTAGGAAAAAAGAATTTGTGGCTAAGGTGTGGTTACTGAACCCTTAGAATAATTGAGGGAGAAAGGTTTGTTTGCTCCATATACATGATACTGTGTTCTTTTTTGTTTTGGTTTTGTTTTGTTTTGTTTTGTTTTTTTTTTTTTTTTTTTTTTGTGGTGAAAAGTAAATTTGTGGCATTTTAGTATTGACTGATCTGCCCTCCTGACCTTTACTCTGTCTCTCTGATTCCTTTATTTTCTATAGCTAGACTTTCCCTGATCCACACTCCCCTACCCAGGTACAGACTTGGGGCCACTCAGCTGGCTCCGATTGTAGCACTGCAAAGACTGCTCTGGACAACTCTCCTTCTTAATATTTTGAGAGAGGTAACTGTAGCTGGAACCTGACATTCATTGTTTCAGCTAGAATGCCTGAGCCAAAGCCCCAGGGATCCTCATGTCTTGACCTCTCCAGTGCTGTGATTACAGAAACTAACAATCACAACTGGATTTCCCATGGGTGCTGAGGAACCAAATCCAGGACAAGCAAGCACTTTAGAGCTACACCATCTCCTCAGCCCCTGAAAAGGCTTTTTCATCACCTCTTTGGCTTTCCTCTCCTCTATATCTGTCTGCTATTCCCCAAGATGAAAGAATATCACTTTGATAGCCCAGCCAACAGGCTACTATAGTTGACAGGGACACCGAAGGAGCCCCCAGAGGAAGGCTCTTCAGTACACTGTTCATAATCATGACTTGTGCTCTTAATTGCTTTCTCTTCTACCAGGGAGCATGGGAAAAGCCGAAACCCAACTGTGTAATCATAGAAATGTTTGCACCAACCTAGAGAGCTTCCATAAATACTTTAGCAACCATGACTAAGCATCAGAAGCACTAGAGCTCAATGAGTGGAGGAAAGTTCCCAGTTGGAATAAGACAGTAATAAAAATCAAACATGTAAAACAGGCAATACTCGAAGGTCTCCTTCTCATGCATTGCAGCATTCACTGGCTCAGGCATACTCAAAGGTCTGCAAGAACTAGTATATATACTAGTTCTTCAGATATAAGTACACATACTCCTGTGGTTGTTTTGAAGGTTTCTCTTACCTTGGATATAGACTCCTCTGATATAGTCACATTAAGTCCAGTGTGTCTTTACCAGTGAGACATATTTCTCACAGACAACAAATGATTGCCTTATTTTTTTCAATCAGCCAATTTTATCTTTCCATTGGAAAACAGGGACTACTATTATTGAGGATACTTTGTTATTTCTTATTACTCTGCTGACTTCTTTCTGGTTTCAAGTTTTTTTGGTTTGGTTTGGTTTTTTGCACTCTGACCCCCACCCAAATTCCACTTTGGGAGTTTCTTGATTTGCAGAATAATATACAAATGGTTATTAAATATTTTTCCTCTGTTCATCTACTTTCTGTGCTTATTTCCCTGTGCTTTTGTGACTGAGTCTATCTCTCCTGCTGGTTTGCTTGACAGGAATGTCTTAAGTTTGTACTCATTTTTATAATTCTGAAATTCTCCCATCATTTTTTCGGCATAGTTCTCTCAAATGGTAGTTTATAGAGGTTGTGATTTTAAAACCATACTGACCACAGAGTTAATTTTACATAGTGTGATGCAGATTTCCATTTATTTATCCATCATTGCTTATTTTCCTGGTCAGTCTACTAGTACATAATTTGCTCAAATGTACATTAAATTTTTTATATATCACTTGTTCTTCCCATATTACCAATACAAAATGTCAATTTAATTATAAATAGTAATCTTGTCTATTTCGAACCTGCAACACACTGAAATAAAGAAATACACTAATTGCTGACACATTTAGAGTAAGAGAAAGGTTTTGATGTTCTCTATCTCTGGACCAAAGAAATGGTGATCATATTTAAAAAAAACTAAGACAAATGGCACAAGGCTATCACCGTCATGTGAAGACAGGACATCATAAAGAGATCTCTTCCACTTAATAGTTCCTCAGGCAAAGTCACCCCCACAGCATTAGTGCCAACTGAAAAGTCCCCATGGTTAATGAAAATCCACACATTTTTTTAAAAGCTTTACTCAAAACAAATTATGAAAAAATAAAGTAAAATTTGTGCTAAACGAACCCGTTCACAATGGGCTTCCCACTCCAGAATTTAGCTCAGAGATTTACTACTCCCACCTGTTCCCCTGAGAAAATAAAGATAAAAATAAAAAATAGTCAAGCCCTTTGCTCATCCTCAAGGAAAAGTAAACTTTCTTGAAGGCCTATGCCACCCCTAAGTCCAGAGCTCTGGAAGGGGCTAGGTTTAGTTTCTTGTGCAAATAAACATAGACCCTCTCCTTGACTTACAGCCCTAAGACACTGGTGATAAGAGGTTCTCCTACAAGTTTTACTTCATAGCTCACTGTGTAAATCTTAACTGACTTGCTGACCCTGAAAAACTCAAGCAAAAAGAATTACTGTGGCAAACATACATACATACTTTCTCTCTCTCTCTCTCTCTCTCTCTCTCTCTCTCTCTCTCTCACACACACACACACACACACACACACACACACACACACACGCATATTATGTTCTTCCAGCAAGTGACTTTAAGCATTGAACCATCTCACCTGTCCCGCACCATTTCTTCTCAAATTTATACATCAAAGAATACTATCAACATAAAAAAATAAAATCATATTTACAGATTGTATATATAAGAGTATAGTTAATTTTTGTTATTCATACTCTTTCCTTCATGAACTCAGCTCCTTATGAAATGTATTTGCTAGCCCCCAAATCAATTTGAGGACATGAGCAGACTGGGAAAATGGAGAGTATACAGAAGAGGATTTCATCTCCTTTCTTCTTTCTCACTATGTAAAGTCACTGTCCTTCCAGAGTACATAGTGACACATTTTGCCACTTTTTAATTGGTAATCTCACTGCTTAAAAATGACCCCTAGTATAAAGGTGAAGTGCTGCCTCATGTTTCTAAGAACAGCAAGGCTGTGGTGTGCCTTAAGAGGACAGGCGATTCAGTGAAATTTTGTTCAGACATGGTCTGTAGTTTGTGTGTTCATGTGTGTGTGTCTCCTTCATGTCCTCTTACTCACTACATACATGTTAACCACACTTCAATTCTAAAGATTTAACAATATATACTAAATAAGGAGTCTTTAAACATAAATACAAATAAAAAGATAGTGTAACAATTGCTGTTGTACTTATATTTTACTGTATTTATTAATTTGCATGTGCTGCCATGGGGTGATGAGAACACTATGTCAAATGTGAGGTTAATTGAAAATGTAGCGGAATCAATTTTCTTTCCCCTTCTCATGAGTTCTGGGAATTGAACTGAGGCCACCATGCTTGTGCCTCAGTGTCTTTACCAACTTAGCCTTCTTGACAGACTTGTATTATCTATTCAACAAAATGGAACCAGTGACTCACAGCAATCTAGCACTGATTACCTTAAGAAAAATGGTTCAGTGTTTACTAATTCATCATTGGAATAATTAGAGAAAGCGGCTGAGGCATGTAAGGAAAGATTTCTATATGGGAAGCACAAATGCTTGTTCCACAATACACACAGTTATGTTTTTAGTGTGTCTCCCTCTTCCCATTTTCCTACTTCCCCACTACAAAGTCTCAATCCACAGCCCAGGCATGCCTCTAACTCCCCAGTCATCTCAGACGATATTTAGCTTTAAGTGTCTTCTATACAACCTAGAATCACCTGGGGAGAGGCTCAATGAGGACTCACCTACAGGAGGGTGGCCTGTGGGCTTGCCTGTGAGTAATTTTTCTTAATTGGATAACCTGGATGTGGAAAGATGGATCCCACTCTATATAGCACTAATCGCTGGTCTTGGGTCCTAGACTTTTTAAGAGTAGAGAAAGGACCTGAATTCTAGGTATGCACTCATTTATTCTCCCTTGATTGTTACATGTGATGAGACTAGCTACTTTGATCTTGACTTACCTGCAATGGTGGACTAGAACCCACATTCATAAGTCAAATAAGTCAAATAAACTCTTTCTTCTCCTAAGTTACTTTTATTGGGGCTATTTATTCTAATAACATCAATGAAACTACCACATCCCTCTTCAATCTCCCAAGAGCTGAAGTTTCTGATATGTGAAAACAGGTTGAGCAAGCCATGGGAAGCAAAGCAGTAAGCAGCAACCCTCCATGGCCTCTGCATCAGTTCCTGTACTCTTTGAGTTCCTGTCCTAACTCCCTTCAGTGATAAACAGCAATGTGGAAGTGTAAGTTGAATAAACCCTGTCCTCCCCTCCTTACTTCAGGACATGGTATTTTGTCACAGCAATAGAAACACAAAATAGTACAATCCCCAACTATTTTAATCTTATTTCTACATAAATATGCTGTGGCACAGAATTCAAATGATATTCATCCTCCTAATACTTACATGAGCAACCTGTGCCTCTATTTCTCATGGTGGTTAGTGAGCCAACCACATACTAACCATTATAATCCATTCTAATTACACCATTTCAGAAAGTTGCACCATTCAAACGGGAGAGGGATTGGGAAATTAGGAATCATTTGGCACTTTCTATGGACTCGGCCTGAGGACAATTTCAAACACTCCACCACCCTACCCTTTCACATTGGAATCCATATGAACTCGATACTCCTGTTACAAGATCATATAGCACACAGCTATTTATCTTCACAATACTTCACTTTCTGCACACAAGTTGCTTCCCTTGGTTTTTTGTTGACTCTTAACTGATTGCCACTCATACTTCCAATATTACCCTTTCAAAGCTACCCAAGTAACACACATGGGGCTGGAGTTGGCATCACCTGTATTCTTGAGAAGCAGATGCACTCTTGTGGACATGGGTCTAATGGTAGTACAGTGTTGTTTTTCCATCTCCCTTCCTCAGCTCTACACTATGACTGTTCAAGAAATAGCTATTGAATGAAGCCTACAAGGCTCCCTCAGATGGTATTAAATATTTTAGCCATACTGCTGAATTTGCAAGGAACAAAAGTCATCATTAAACTGCATGGGGTGCTGATGGCCACTCTCCTTACACAATTCAGAACTATGCAGAAAAACTGGAAGCACTCACTTCAACCAGGACTTGATTAGGTGTTCCGTTGGTCTTGGATTTATGACAAGTTCTTTCATTATTATTCAAGCACTGTTGATGTTGTTCACAATTTGAATATTTTTTAATATTCTTCTTAGACTTCTCATTACTTTGGGCCTTTCTTGCTCTATATTGAGCAAGCTATTGGGGTGGGTGGGAGACAAAGCAGAATTATCATCTAAGATTTCTTTCTATCATTATTAAAACTCTGGGTCATTTTATTTAACTCAAACAATCATTAAAATGGAGTGACAAAACAAAGGACACATTTGCTGCCCTTAATAGAGAATTACTATTATGCTGCAAAGGAACTGGATGTTTCTGAATCAGGACTAAACAGTGAAACTGAAAGAAAGAAAATCAACTCAGCACCAGAAGATGGAGAATGAGGCAGGTGCTCAGAGTAATTAAGATTTCACATGTTTCAGGAATGACACACACACAAAGAGGTCAAGAGTATCAGTCTTCATGTGTTTCCTAGGATTGTAACTTAATGCTAAAGATAATTAGCTTGTGCCCAAAATTTAGCTCTAACTTTGGTCTGTGCACCCTTATCTATAAAGGAAATAATAGAAATAATCTAAATTTCAGAGACTGATGCTTTCTAGCCTTCAATCATTTGCATATCATTCATACAATTCACTTACCATCCACAGCAGTAGACCTTCCTTAATTTAACTTGAAATTTAATTTGAAAAGAATGTTTAATCTTTTATTTTTTTTCCTTTTGAAAATGTACTCATTAAAAATTAAAACAATGACACAGCTATATCTAAAATGTTAAACACTAATGAAATTTATAAACAACACTGATGTGTATTAAAACATTTAGGGATAAAAGAGCAGCAAACAATTTCAGCTGCCATAGCAGAAAGAAAAATATAAAAGGTAACTGACTTCTTTAATAATATACAACATTTCTGCCATTGGACAAGGGCACATAATATACCATCATCTTGTCAGAATTATCATCTCATATATGCCACAATGATATGGTGAACTATAGTGAAGCCTTATTAATAATATTAATTCAAACTACTAATGACAATAATTAAGGCAGAGTAGAGGCTACAAAATATTATTCCAGTATAATCATTATGAAAAAAAATCATCACACCTCTTCTTAATAGAGACACAGCAGGCTTCACCTCATGCTTCAAACCATCAAGAATTGTATCTAGCTTGTATTTTAGTAACACTAAACTCACAGCCATAATTAAATATTGGTCCCCCATGAGGGGCAACTTGCAGTGAAGCCCCCCCCCCGCCTAAGACATGGGGTCCCCTGAAGATGGGTAAGGGGTGGCATACCCTGCAGAACCTAAACCAAGGGTCTCTCATAGAAAATAAAAAAAGAGGGGGATTGTAGGAATTAAGAATTAGGCTAAGAATTCACTCCCCCTCCTGTTGCCCTCAGGGCAGGCAATTGTAACAGCTGGAAAACAGGAGACATGCTTTCTAATGCAAAATGTTATTTTGGCTTCCAGATCCCTGAAAGCACCCTAACCTGTCCTTGGAATCTGAGATGCCAAACCACCCCCTCTGCTTTCCCCTCCTCCAAATGGTGCTGGGGTATATAAGCTAGTAGGATATACAATAAAGACCATTCTTAATATCAAAAAAAGGATATAACTTTTGTGTGTTTACCAACTAGAACTACAACTGCTTTCTCCTAGATTTCTCTGAGTTTGCTGGTGAGTAGTATGTGTGTGTGCATGTGAATGCAGGTGTTCTTCCCTGAGTGTGTAAACAAATGCAAGGCCAGAGGTTGACTGCAGGTACCATCCTCTATCACTCACCACTGAAGCAGTAGCTCATAGTGTTGGCTAGGTAGTCTGGCCAGCATATTCCAGGCATCTTCCTGCCTCCATCTATGTTTCCCTGTGATGTGATATAGGACTCACAACCCCCAGGCTTGGATTATTATATGGATGCTGGAGGCCTAAACTTTGCTTACATAAGAAATACTTTGCATACTGAACCATCTCTCCAGCCTGAACTTCCTTTTTTATACAATTAATTTTCTATGAATCAATCGAGCCTCCCTCCTCTCTGATGACTGTGGCTTGTGTCATGATACAAAGCCAGCCAGTACAATAGGAAAAACCTTTAAAAATATCTTAATTGTCCCAACGTATGACAACATATCTCAAAGGTAACTTCGTTTTAGTAATCAAGGAGGGCAAAATAAGCTCAAAGAGGTCATTTCAGAAAGAAATCATTACATTCATTTCCCGTGTGAAATTATTCATTAAGCCCACTGACAGATACCTACATATAATTCTGGATTATATACAGGTCTTGCCATATACCCATACCCACACTAAATTGAACTCACCAAATACATAATAAATTCATTAAGAGCAATTCTACATGAGCTGTTTAATTTATAGAAACATTCAATGCTCAGAATTCCACACAACTCCAAAAGACATTTTACACAAATATACAAGAGAAGGAGGAGAAGGAGTAGAAGGAAGAGGAGGGGGAGAAGGAGCAGGAAAAGAAGAAGAAAAAGAAGAAGGAATAATATTTCTAAAAACACACCAACAGCCAAGTTCACCACCTGTGGCACACTCAGCCTACTGGCGAGGTAGCTGTCACAGGACAATCATACACCACACACACACACACACACACACACACACACACACACACACACACACACACACCTAAATGCAGGAGGTTTGTGATCAGAGCACAGGTGTCCCTGAGAATAAAGAAATGACTAAACACCCACTCAGAACACTCAAAGAGCAAACCAGTCAACAAACTCCAATGAGAAAGTTAAGGACCTGGGCTGCAGAGCTATTTATGAGCAGTTTATGGTGGGGTTAAGAGAGGGTTTTGTGTGGCACCAGGGAGAAAGGAGGCTGTTAGTGCAGGTATCAGGTCTGCTGTAGCCAGAGTGGGCAACTCTCTCCAGCCCCAGTCCCTGTCCCTGCCCCACAGCCCTGCTCCTCTGCACTGCACTCTCCCCCTGGCCCAGGAATAACCGCGCAGGCCGCCATGGTCCTACCTTAGCCCTGCCATATTCGATCTTCCTCCTTCTCTCCTCGTCCTCCATCATGCCTGCAGGCCAGGTGAAGACAGGAGGAGAGGAAAGATCTGTTAGGACTCAAGGGGACAGAGCTCCATGGCTGCCCAGGGCAAGCTCGGTTCCTACTGGCCACAACCGCCTTGCTCACCATCTTTCACCAATGCCATCTTCATCCCCAGGGAAACACACAGGGAGGGTGAGTGGTCTCAGTAGGAGCCTGACACTGCAGTTGCTACTTATGCTTCTACCATACCACAGTGCTTTTCCAAACTCAAAAGCAGCAGCTGCCTGAAGACTACAAGCTGCAGTGTGGAATGAGGTGGCCAGGGAGGGACCCCTTGGCTATGGTCTATCAGCCCAGGATGAGGGGGAACCCTGAGGATACCCTCCCGACTCCTTCCTTACCACAACCCAGGTCCTTCCTCCTTGTGCCAGGTGGTTCCTACCCACCCAGGTTCTCCTACAAGGAGAACAATTCCTGTTGCTCCAGGCTTCTCCCAACTCTTTGTTCCCTGAAGCTAGGCAGAGGCTCTCCTCCCCCATGGGGCTTCTCCTGGGAACCTTGCTCCTGAAGGAGCTGGAATTGTGGATATAAACGGGGAACAAACCCCATCTACACTCACTTCCCAACGTTAAAGCCCGGAAACACAGGAGCTGATGAGCACTGAGTGTGAATGAGGTCAGGAACACAAAGTACAGTGTGAGTGGTGTCCTAAAGGCAGAGCCAAACACAAAGGTGGCTAATTAAGAGTGGGGAATTATACATAAAATCACAGAGGGGAAAGAAGGCCAGACTAAATTATGTAGGCCTTTTATTATTATGTAATTATGTAAGATCAGTACCCATTTCTCTGAATGAGAGCAGGAGCCTCTGGGAAAGTCTCATGGTCTATGCTATTACTATGTATAGAAGCTACAGTGAAAAGTGGGCTTGGATTTTGTTTTGTTGAGAATCTCCTTTACATTAGGTCACCTGATTACCTGGATCTGGGGTAATACCTAGAAATTAGTCACACCTATGGAACCTTCTAGTGTCCTAAGTCCTCCTTCCCCTTCAAGGCCAAAGGCACAAAGACTGAATGAGACAGCCTACCTCTACATAAGACTCATTTCAATGTTCCTCGAAAGGCTAGCCGTCACCAGAAGCTTTGAACTAGTCTGCATCCAGCAATAGCTGAATTGGGCCCTGTCTCAGGGTATTTATCCCTCACTCTGAGGTGATGTCATAAAGGAGGAGATACCTCATCTCTTGGCAACCTGCTACTTCCAAAGGAACAAGAATGCCTTTAGGTCATGTTGCTAGGCAGCAGGTCCCACCCTTGGATTCCCCTTGAGCTTGGGGTCCCAGGCGGGTTGAGGTGACTGTTCAATGTTAATATGCCTGGGAGGCAAACTCTGGTCCTCACACTTGTGTGGTATTTACATTCCCACTGAGCCACCTCTGCATCCCCTACAGTGGAGTTTCAAAGGATTACATTTGTATTTATAAAATGTCTTCAATAAATTAGGGTAGCATTCTCGTTCTAGTTTAAAAATGAAAGTCATTTAAAAATAATGACATAAAACTGACCTATAATCAGTTAAAGTAAAGTGGCATGGGATCTAAATGAAATCATATGGCAAAGGATGAAATTATATATCGATTGTCCAAGACAGTGCAGTTAATTACTGACTAATGGAATACATGATCACAAAATTCATTATCTGAGGAGTTTATACCACTTAGCAGTCACAGTACATGAACTCAGCTTCCAAATAGATGTGACAAAGGCCCATGTGGTCTTTATATTCAGAATAAAATACATTTACTGTAAATGTTAGTATTTTGTGTTACTTTTGCTAAGAAAGGTTTTGGATGTTGTTATGGCTCCTGTTGGTTTTGAGAGAAATCTATCTTGCTGTCTTACAAGTGTTCAGACTAGTAAGACTAAATACACAAAGAAGATGCATCTCTCCTGCGTTAGAACAGCACAAGATTCAAACCATTTTAGATCCTATTTGAAAAGGAATGTACATACCCAATCACAGCCGCTCCTTGGAAATCAACATATCGTATGAATTAAGAGAATTCCAGTCATTAGACTTTAGGCTGATTCCTATTTCCCATGAGACCTGCCTCTTATGTACTTCCTTGGAAGTACCTTGAACAAATTGATAGCTCAAACGATAACATCTTTGGATAGCTTACATCACACCACAACCTTACACAAATCGTGCATTACCAAAGGTGATCAGGGTGTGCTTTTTAATTTCTTAAAAAAGCTAATAAATACATCTCACATATACTATATGGCATTTTTCAAAACAGGCATAGTAATATAAATTATTTATCACTACATAGTCTCATCTAAGAAATTCTAAATATAACTTACCATTGTGAAGGTCTATAAACACTTTGTTTTAAAAAGCCAAAATTATGAAAATGAAAAACAATCTCTTTTTAAAAAAGAAACAAAATTATTCATAATATCCAGAATCTGGAAACAACCTAGATGCCTCTGAACAGAAGAATGGATAAGGAAAATGTGATACATTTATAATGGAGTACTATTCAGTGGTAAAATAATAACAACCTCATGTAATTTTCAGGCAAAGGGATGGAATTAGAAAAAAGCATTGTGAGGTATGTAACACAGACTCAGAAAGATATATATCATATTTCTCACTAATAAATGAATATTACATGTAGAGCAAAGAATAACCAGACTAAAGTCAAGAGCTGCAGAGAAGATAGATAACAAGGAGGACCCTAAGAGAAATACATGGATCACCCTGGGAAGGGAAATTAGAAGATATCTGTGAAGTATACTGGGAGGGAGATGGGCAGTAAAAGGGAGGAGAGGGGAGAGGAGAACAGCGGGGAATGAGATGACATTAAGAAATAAAAACTGATAATCCAAAAAGTTCCACAGTCCATGGCAAAATGGACCATCAGCAAGGAATTCAGCTGGCCGATGGCACACCCTAATGCTTTTAGAACCACTGCCATTATTCCTGCTGTAACACTCCCCCTTTCCCTGGCCTATTCTCCCTGGCAGTGGAAATTTGTTCTCCTCCCTCATCTGCCTGACTCTATTCTAAACCTCCTCTTTCTTTTACCTTGCACCCTTTCTTTTCCAACTTTATTTTTTTCTGTCCACTTATGTTCTTCATCTCCTTCTGTCCAACTTATGTGGCCATGTTAGAGACATTGACTTCATGGGGAGTGATGGAAGCTCATAGTTCTGCACTGTGCCTGGGGACTGGACCAAAACCCTATAGAGTATGTGCAGGTTAGCTGAGGAAGTCATGTGATTGGGCTGGAATGAGTTTCGTTTGTAATTAAAAGGCACAATTTTGTGGGATATATACATACATACATACATATATACATCTGCTATTACTGTGCTTTGAGATTTTAATTTCAAGCTCTTTTAGAATGATATATTTGGTTCAGCAATGGCATCCAGTCAAAACTTCTGGTCCCATCAACATTAACAGGGATGACTTGGGATTGAGTTCAGGTTAGGTCAAAATGGCAAAGTTTCTGTGCATGTCTCTAAAATTGCTGTATGTGTAATAGCAGTCAATGACTAATTCTAATGCTAATTTCTGTCCAAAGACCCTGAGCACCCTTTGAGCAAGGATAGGGACTTCATTTTTAAGAAGTAGAGACTGATTTTTGAAACACTTAGACTGGACCAACCCTAATTTTTCTTCATTGATTCTCCCAGGCCTGTGACAGGCAGTTACTGTTTTTTATACTGAGTAATGGGGAACACTTGCCATTTGCCTCAGATTAGCATGCAGGGAGATAGAGATGCCAGAGCTAGAGAGCATTACTGTTGGTCAAGTGCAAGAATTGTAGTTTGAAGTATTTACAACATAGCATTATATTTCTGGGCTTCTATGTCCTTTTAATAACTGTAAATTTAAATTCTTCTCTCTACAGCTAGAAGTCAGTAGGGAAAATATTAGGGCAGGAACCATTCAAGGAACAGTGAGACCAAAAAATGGGAGGGCACTGAATAGAGGACATATTGTGATGTTGATAGTTTCCATCTCAGGTCCTGAATTTGAGTCTCAGGAAAAGGAAGTATGTCTGGTGTCCTGAGAGTATTTCAGAAAAGCCATACACATAGATGAACTCTTTGGCATAATGAGTTGTGGTGGTAAAAATAACATTAGCAAATCTCAATTTCATGGTTTTTTTCTGGTTGTATTTTGTTTATTTCCAATAAACATAGAATAATGAAGATAAGACTTTCATTACATTATTGTAGTATCCATGTCATCTCCACACACCTCCCCAAAGCACACACACTCACAAACCCTTCCTCCTTTTATCTTGTTACAACTGAAGCATTTTACAAAGAATATATTTCTGTCAGTTTATTTTCTTTGAAACATAACTCTTAAGACATGTTCACAGTTAAACAGAAAACCAGCAAAAGCCTCTTTGGTTTGTACTGTTCTCTTTTATCAAGAATGGAAACTAGCTGGAAATAGTACATAGTGTCACATACTGTTCTTTTAAACAATAACTGGTTTTATATCCAACCTCTAGCCACACTGAACCTCTTAGAAGAGAAAGTGGGCGGTACCCTTGAACAAATAGGTACATGAGACCACTTCCTGAACATAGCACTAATAGCACAGACACTGAGAAAGACAATTAAAAATGGGACCTCCTCAAACTGAGAAGCTTCTGTAAGCAAGGACACAGTTGACAAGATCAAACGGCAGCCTGCACACTGGGAAAAGATCTTCACCAACCCCACATCTGACAGAGGGCTGATCTCCAAAATACACAAAAAACTGAAGGCAGTAGTCATGAAAGCACCAAATAACCCTATTAAAATGTGGGGTACAGAACGGAAGAGAGAATTCTCAAAAGAGGAATCCAAAATGGCTGAAAGACACTTAGGTGCTTAACATCCTTAGCCATCAGGGAAATGCAACTCAAAACAACTCTGAGATTCCATCTTACTGCTGTTAGAATGGCTAAAATTAGAAAAATCAATGACAACTTATGATGGAGAGTAAGTGGAGAAAGGGAACATTCCTCCACTCTTGATGGAAGTGTAAACTTCTACAGCCATTGTGGAGATAAGTATGGTGATTCCTCAGGAAAATGGGAGTCAGTCTACCACAGGACGAGGCAATCCCACTATCCACATCCATGCCACAAAGACATCTATTCAAGTCTGTTCATAGCAGCATTATTTGTAATAGCAAGAACTTAGAAACAACCTGGATTCCCCTCAACTGAAGAATGAATAAAGAAGATGTGGCACATTTACACAGTGGAATACTACTCAGAGGAAAAACATAACAAAACAAAATGCCTGAAATCTGCAGGCAAATGGATGAGTAGAACTTCAAGAAATAATTCTGAGTAAGGCAAACCAGTCACAAAAAAAGGAGGATCATGGTATGGGCTCAGTCATATATTGATTTTAGACATAGAGCAAAGGATTGCCAGCCTATAATTAACACCACCAGAGAAACTAGGATACAAGGAGGAACCTAAGAGATTCATATAAGATCCCTCACAGAAGGGGAAAGGGACAAGATCTCCTGAGCATATTGGGAATGGGTGGGCAGGCAGTGAGTGGAGAGGGAGTTAAGAGGAAGAGAAGGGGAGGAGAACATGTGGGTCTAAGAAGATTGAGTCAGGGGATGAATAGAGGAGAGAAAAAAAAAGAGATATCATAATAGAGAGAGCCATTTTTTATTTGAAGAGAAAACTGACTGTAAAGAAATGTCCAGATATCTACAAGGATGACCCCAACTAACAATCTGAGCAACAGTACAAAGGCTACCTTAAACACCTTTCCTTGATAATCAGATTGATAAGTAACTTATGCCATCATAGAACCCTCATCTAGTAGATGATGGAAACAGAAGCAGATACCCATGGCTAAACACTAAGCCAACTTCATGGAATCCAGTTGCAGAGAGGGAGGAATGATAAGAAAATGGGGTCAACCAAGGTGCAGAAACCCACAGAGACAGCTGACCTGAACAATGGGAAGCTCATGATCCCCCAGACTGATTGCTAGGAAACCAGCATTGGACTGACTCAGACCCCCTGAACATGGGTCTCAGTTGTAAGGCCTGGGCAGTCTAAGGGACCTCTGACAGTGGAACCAGAATGTATCCCTGGTGCATGAAAGAAATTTGGCAACACATTCCTTATGGAAGGATACTTCCTTAACCTAGAGCCAGGAGGGATGGCCTAATCCCTACTCCAAAGACTTGACAGATTTTGATGATCCCACCTGGAAGTCATCACCCTCCTTGTGGAGTGGAGTGGGAGGGCAAGGGGGTCAGGGGGAATGAGAGGGAGGGAGAGGGAACTGGGCTCGATATGGAAAATAAGAAAAAAATTACATATGCATATTCATATATATGTATATGTATGTACATATATACATATACATACATATATATATATGCTGAAATTCTATGATTGCCTATTCATTGTGTGAGATGGCATATAAAGTATATCCATACTTTTTCATGGTCTTTAGGTAAGTCCTCCTTAAAATCTGGCCAGCTGTGGTGGTGCATACCTTTAATCCCAGCACTCCAGGGGCAGATACAGTGGATCTCTGTGAGTGTAGGGACACCCTAGACTACACAGAGTTCCAGGTCTGTCAGGCAGCCATATGTCCCTTCTGCCAGAGCTAAGGGAAACAATTGCTTTGGGTTGATGGACCCAGTTTCTATCTAACCTGCAGAAATCCCCCTATAGTCAGCTTAAACTTATTCCTGTGTATGTGGACATACTGAGACCTAACAGATGTGTGTGTGTGTGTGTGTGTGTGTGTGTGGGTGTTTGTGTGCTCATGCATTGTTCAGAACACAATATAAGACATATGTGTGTGTTTGTGTTCACATGCATTGTTCAGAACACAATATAAGACATAGGTAGCATGGGAAAAGGGGGAATGAATTATTATAGCTTTGACAGAAAACAATGCTTTTTCACAGTGAATGTTCTCCTCCCTGTCTTATTCTTCAATGAAAGAGACCTTATAGAGCACATTTTCAGGTATTCACAAACCAACTCTTTCAAGGAAATTTAGACAACATAATTGATTTTCATTTGCTTCAGGCCTGGCAGCATTAATCAATTTGCTGCAAAGGCCTAAAAGTTTACTGCAGGAGAGTATGCAGTTGTATGATAGTGATTGGGTGTTTTCATGATCTACCTGAGGGCTGGATAAATAAAGACATTGACTGCAGTGAAATGCATGCATAGCTTCACCGACGGTACTGACATGAACATAGTTAGAGTTCAGAATTGGGGGACTGAACTGTATTAATGAAATAAACTGCCTATTTGTTATTCATCCTCCTCTTTGTAGCATTAGAAGCAACCTGTAGATAACTGTTACAACAAACTTTTTCAGCCATAAAATTTAAAAAAAAAAAACCTAAATAATATATCAAAAATTATTGATACATTTTCATTATGTCCATTATGGGCAATCCACCACTTTCTCATTCTATGAAATGAAAGACTTTCAATAAAATCTCCTCGTTTTCCTCTAGGAACTTAGCAACCCAGCAGTAAGGAACTTGAACTTCAAAACCAGGTGTGGTGGCTCAAGTGTATAACCCCAGCATTGGGGAGGCAGAGACAAAAGGATCAGGATTTCATCGCGATCTTCAGCTAACTGTGGGCTTAGAGGCTACCCGAGACTACAACAACATGAAAAATAAACAAAGGAAATGTATTGCGGTAAATAAGGATCAGGATAAACAAATAGGCCGAATAGATGTTTATTCAGGGAGAAATAACTTACAACCTAGACAGATGAACACCAGGAAATTCAACCCGATCCTCTCCTGTCCGAGTCATGCTAGAAAGAGAGAGCGCCTTCCTGGCCCCCTCTGACATCCTTCCTCAGGTCAGCTCCGCCCATCGCTCCACCCCCCAATGGGCGTGGTCAGTGCTACAGAAGGACTACCTCACTACAGAAATGTAAATTTTAGATCATTTAAAATCAAATATAAGACAGCAGAGAAGACTCAGTACAATGTTCATCATGCAATCCTGGTGGTGGGAACCCTAGAACCTATGTGAAACAGCTCCACGTAGAAGCATTTATACTCCCAGTGCTGGAGAGGTAGACACACGCTTCCTGGACCTCACTTTCACATCAACTGGAGATGAATCAGCAAACTCCAGCTTCAAAGAGACCATGTCTCACACACTAAAGCAAATGTCCATAAAGGGAGACAGCTGGTATCAACATCTGACCTCCACATGCAGGGCCAACACATGCACACATGCACAGAGACACAGAACCCACACACACATTTACACTCACATACAGACACACACACACTCATACACACAGAGACTTAAATGAAGTAGAAACACCTCAAGCATAAGTGCTTTAAGAATGAAAATAAAATAAGGATATAAAAGTTAATTAGTCTCAAGAGGAACTGAGAAAGACAAAGGAATAACTCAAAAGCCACACTGGAAATCAGAGTGTCCCCTTCTAGCACACATATTTTTTTCTGGCACTGTTTCATCTGCAAAACAAGGGAAAACAAAAGGTATACATTTTATATGCTAAAATATATAATTATAAATGCAACCAAATACTATTACATATTAAAGAGCAAAATGTAATAAAACTATTTTAAGTTTTGTTTATTTTTGATGCCAAAGAGAATATATATATATATATATATATATATATATGTATGTATCTGAATTTCTTTAAAAATCCATGGCAATATCTAAGAATTCACTATAAAGAATTTTATATAAATGCTAAAGTATACTGAAATAAAAATTAATGCTGCCTGAAACATAAGTCTGTATGCCTCTTACCTGAAAAGATTTTCAAATGGGCACCTTGGCAATATTTGTGTGTACAATATGACAAAAGGAAACATGGTGCCACAATTTTTCAGAGTGACTGAGGAAAAGGGAAGTTTATAAATAAAAAATAGTGAACGTTTCCTCACAGCAATACCAAAACCTATGTAACCTATACCATGACAAGTAGTTGGAATAAGTTATATAAAGTACATCTCTATGCTTTTGAAGCTAGCATGGTCTACTCAGTAAGTTCCGGGACAACCAGAGGTGAATAGTGAGACCATGTTTAAAAACAGAAAAGTGAGGCATTTTCTGTCTTCTTTTCAATAATATACATTAATAAAAAAAAAATGTTCAATTTGGTAAATGATACTATTCTAAGAAGAAATAATAGTTAGGAACATTGCAATAAAATTACTTTGCTTTCTTCTCTTTTTTAATATCATTGGTTTAATACTGAGGCTAAGATATATGCCCTTTACCACTGAGCTAACTTCTAAACACCCTTTTCATTTTGTTTCTCTCAAAGTTTACAAAGTGAGTATGATGGCCCATGACTAGAATCTCAAAATTAGGGATGTGGAGGCAGGTCAATCAAGAGTTTAGGACTCAGCTACACATTGGGTCTGAAGCTATCCCGGTATACCTGAGAACTCCTCTCAGAAAACAAACAAAAACTATAAATCACGAAAACCATTACAATTGATATATAATAAAGGTAGGATTTTTTTTTTTAAATTTGGCTTTAGAAAGTGATGCCACCATATCAATATCTATGAACTAATTTGGAAATCTATTGTATTTTCCCAGTGAATATATCACCTTTTTATCCTTTTCAAATTAACATGAATTAAAATAAAATTCATATAGTTAAAAAAAAGTCACAGTATTTCATGTTAAATGTGAGGTTTTCAGAAATGCCACACAGTCTCTTTTATTCCCATACAGAAAATGATTTAGTTTCAAGGTTAAAGAGCTGGAGTAGACAGAAAATGGATTTTCTGAACTTCTAGAACTTCCTATTATGAGCAATATGATTACAAAACATGACTGAGAACACAAGTGCTGCCTGGCATGACAGTAAGTCCCCAAGTGTTTCATGTGCGTCCTGGGAGCTCTCCTGGGAGCCCACTTGTCAGGACATGAAGTAAAAGTGTGTACTGAGCCTCAGTTCTACCACAGCAATTTCATAAAGCAACTTCTCATTGCCATTAGAGAGCACGTAGAAATTCCCTAAACTTAGCTTTATGCAAGCACTTCAAACTCAGCAAAATACATCAATTGGATATGATCTCCCAAACCCTGAGCAGAGAGTTGTTATGGGTTATTTCTGGGCCCATTTCCTTCATAGCAATGGAGTTTCCATTATAGAAAGGGAAGTGCAGAGTAGGGAGGGTAGGGAGGTAACACCTGGCTCTGTGTCAGTCAGTATATGCACTGAAAAGCAGTGGTGTGTGTGTGTGTGGGGGGGTGAGATAAAGAAAGTAATACACAGTTCACTCAGTCTAAATATTAGAATAGAGATTTCTTCTGATGTACTTGTATTGAATTTTTAAATGAGCTTTCAATGTTTTCTACTTTTACTAATACAAGAATAATACCCTTAAATATATATACATTTTATGGGAAGTTTAGACACATAGTAAACACAGTCATGTGACAGGCTATGATAGAGCAGATGATTTAGGAAGCAAAACAAAAAAAAAAATGATTATATAACTAATGTAATCCCAAGACTGAGTTTTGTGTAAAACCCAACCAAAAGCATATTGTATGCAGTGACCTCAGAAGTAGTAGTTAATTGTGTCTGACCTGAGTGACAATGCCCTGTTTACTTTTTTCTAATGAAAATGTTATGTATGTCAGGTGGTACATCTGATAACAGCATGTGGAATATCACCTACACATGTAATATCATCAATTAATTTATACAGTCTCCTTAAAAACAAGAGCCACATAACTTGAACTTAGATTGGTAAAAACAAAAATAATTAAATGTCTATCAGACACAGCTGGACAACTGGTGAAACTACTACTTATTTTCCAGTATGTTCATACTTAGCCTTCTAAAGTTGCAGCTTAAAAAAGAAGTCAGGGACAAATGTGTTACATCACTTCCATTCATAAATAACACAGAGCCACAAGGCTATAACAATATAATAATAAAACACCAAACAGGCAAGTCATTTAAGAACTGCAAACACACTTAGAAAAGGAACTGCTGATATTCCCATAAGAGAGTGTTGTATATTATATAAAGCATGGGCACTGTCACCCAAAGAAACACAATGAAAGTAACACAACGACAAGCTTCTTCCCATCAAACACAGCACTGAGGGACACTGTTCACAGCAACACAGTTATTCCAAGGTGGTGCAGGTAAAGTCACAATTCTCAGAAGGTCAAGTTTCTCTCTGACAAATATTGGGAATATGAAGAAAAAAATACAGTGACCTAACAAATCACTCTGCCTAGAACCTAAACAAATCCTGCCAACAATTGGACCAAGGAACCTCCTGGCACATGTATGTACACAGATGATTCCAGAGGAAACCCTTTCTTTAAACAGGTGTCTTCACTTCTCAGCTGACACAGTTTGGTTGATATTTGGTCAATACATAGAGCAAGGAGGGAGGAAGCAGGAGTCACTCAGTGGTGGTCTTTGACCTTCCCTTTTGCTGAAGTAGTCCTTCTCTCCAAAGGCATCTCAAAAGACAACCTGTTGTTGTAGCTCCTGAGATGGGTCACAACCCCTATACTGAAACCCTGGGAGTCCTCTGGCCTTTTCTTCACCCTAGGTGCTTGCAGAGAAGGAGGTGAATTGTAGGGCTCACGATGGGGCAATCAATCAGTCTAGAGCTCTTCATGCTCATGGCCACTGACACCCTCAGAGCCAGCCAAGAACATTGGTCCCATGGTCCCTTCACTCGCCTTTCAAGGCATCTCTGGTGCAGTGTGACAGGTGTGGAGTCCCAGAGCTTTGAGTATCTGCCACAGCAGCAGCAGCTGCTTCCTTCCAGAATGAACCTTGCCTGCAATTCAGGGCTAGATGCATAGAAACTTTGCACCCAGTAAAGTTAAGAGAGAGCCAACAGCTCCAGCCAGATCTCAGGCACCCTGGGAGCAAAGATAGAGCTCAGGTGAGCTCTCTGCTCCCTACCCCCATGCTCTTTGCCTCTCTTCTCCCAGTCACCTTCCCTAAAGTCAGGCTCTGAGGAACAGAGCCAAGAGCAACAAGTTCAAAAAGATGCAGGGGAGGAGAGCCACCCTTGCTGCTCACTCTGGCCAATTTACTGTGCAGCCATCATCCCTGGGGACCAGGATTTGCAGGGCTCAGGGGTTCAGGACTGCAGGGTTCCTGACTTCAGAGCCAGGCTGCAGGGTGGTTGCAGGGCAGGCAAAGGTGTTGGGCCTCAGAAGGGTCGCCAGTAGGGTGGTCATTGCCATGGAGGCAGTAGGGGGTCCAGGGGGTGGAGAAAACTGCTCCCTGCTCCCAGCCAGTGGGTGGTCCCGCATCTCCCCCAGCGTCTGCCAAAGCTCTGCCTCTGTGATCTGTAAAGCTGCAGGAAAGAAAGCAGGAGTGGCACCAAGCATGACCTGCCATGAGCCCCATGCACATTAGGGGAAGGCTTGCCCTGCCTTTCCCAAGCTCAGACCTTTCTCCACTCCAGCCCTCTGGGATCCTTTCGATCCACCCCACCCTCCCATCAGCCCAGGAACCAAATGTCCCCAAGGGAGAGATTCCAGGTGGTCCTGCACCAGGGATGAGCCAGGCACAGATGAACAGAGAAGCTTCAAGACTCTTTACAGCTGGTGTTTGGTGAAGAGGAGGAAGGGGACTGGTGGCTCAGTGCTGCCTGCTGGGCCAGGAGCATGGAAAACAGGGGCAAAAACATTCCAGAAAAGCTAGGAAGGAGGGTTTGCAGAGCAGAAAGAAAGCAAAGGGATCTGTTGCTTTCCAGGGGCCAGTGGGTCGCAAAACCTGCAAAGCTCCGCCGCATAAGTTTTAAGTGATTCCTCTCTTTCTAATTTTTTAAAATGTATTTTTGCTCAAAACAAATGTTAAGGTTACTTAGGTTAATAAATGCAGTACCTGTTCAACTTGCAGAAAAGGTTTGACAAATCTCCTTGGCTAATTCTTGCAACAACTCCTTTCTATTGTCCTTTGCAAATGAGTGGAGAGTTTAGACAGTTTTTTTTTGAAATGTCAGAGTGCAGGGGCGTAGGTCTCTGAGACTGTGTGTTTCTTTTGAGCATCCCTGCGAACATCTAAAATGGCCAAAGGAAAAAAGTGACCGGGTGAAGGGTGAGTGTGAGGAGAGACAAGAAAACTGGAGTGGCCAGAGAATTTTGGTCTTCATGTAACTCTCCCTACAATCAATCATGAGGTGTCTTCCTTACCAACAAGCTTTTAACTTCCTTAGCCAGTAGATGGGGGGAGTGGTGAGAAGTTAAATCTGCATCTAGCATAGTAGCTTTAGAAAGATCATATAAGCACCTTTAATTCCCTGCTAGCACCCACCTTGCTTTATGTTCATATGGGTCCTGCTGTTCATTCTTCACACTGCTTTTTGATGGATATGGAATAACATGTAGAGAGTTTCCTGTTTAAAATACTGTCTGGAAATTAAATCTGAAGTGTCATTATCAGCAAAAACATTAAGATGGTTGGAAAACTGAGGTTTGTGTTGACATGAGGAAGAAGATGCTTACTTCAACATCAAAAATTTCTGAAAAAAAAATTGCTGGTCAAGGCTTTGCCCCCTTATTCTTGGTTTGGAAAGTTACTGGATTGTAAAGTACTGCAAAGAAATTGACTAGCAAGAGATCATAGGCATGGTAATGAGAATACACAGCCCTGACAATGTGTGGTGTTTTCTGTCAAGACCGATAGTTTGTTGTGTTTGCTCACATGTGGAGGTTTAGGGAGACCAGTACAGGTTGGTAGTGAAGCTGCAGCTAAGGCAACAGGGATGTTTAGACACGTGCTGTGTATTTGTTTGGATTAGCTGAGCTAGGATGCATGGAACGTGAAAACTAGCAAATAGAAAAGGGGATATTGGCTGCCAGTTTTTATATTAAAAAAATAAACTAATATAAATAAAAAGATGTCATCATGGCAAGATGAAGGCATGACATTTAAGTAAGAGACATGGTATTAAACACCTATGATGGCTTGCAACCCTGTAAAGATGAGACAAGCAAGTGAAACAGACATTTTACCATTACCCTCAGGGAGAACATATACAAACTGACAGGTAGTATTTACCTACCTGTGAAGCCTTAGATAATATAACTTTTTACACTTTAGGTGGGCTTTGTGATCTGTCCTCCTGAAGAGTTTCTCACAGTGCAGAGAGTCCATAGGTATTAAACATTTAGATTCAAATTCCTGCCCAGAAAGTTACTCACCTGCTCTAGTTAACTGAACAAAGTGCTTAAGTCTATGAATAAAAATGGTAAATAATGAAACAAAGCATTTTTGGCAGCTTGTAAAAATTAAAAGTAATCCTGTCAAACTCTGATGTGTTCAAGTATTTCTAAGAACACTGGAACTAGCTCTTTTATTACTTCAATGCTCATGCAATTCATTTTATTCATCCTGTGCTTAGATTTCTCACAAAAATGCCATACTGACTACTGTAGGCAAATGCCTGGAAATTTAACTTTCATTCATTAAGCTCAAATAATACTGAATTCATTACCATAGTTTTCTAATCATGTCAGCTTCGGTTTTCCTCTCCTGAAAAATGAGGATCAGAGAAGAAACCTGATATGTACTCACTCATCTCTTCTCCAAGCAGACACACATGGATCCAGTAAGTTTGAATTTTCATACCCATTACCATTTCTTCCTTACATGGCATTTCGAGAGCTTTTTAAACACTCTTTTTAAAGTTGTGAGGAATAGTATATATTCCTAATAGTATTACCTACATCCCCTGGAGGCATTATATCCTATCAAATCACAAGAAGAAAGATAACATTCATATCCTGAACGGCTATACTACGTAACGGAGAGGTTTATGAAAACACATGCTTATTTCTCACAGGTCTAGAAGCTGGAAATCCATAGTCAAGTAGCCAGCAGTATATTTGTATTTGGTGAAGAACTGATTAAGAGAAGGGACCTTCTCACTGGGTCTCACATGGAAGAAAAAAAAAAGACTGGACTAACACACACACACACACACACACACACACACACACACACACACACACACACACACACAGAACACCACCAACAGGGGATCAAATATTCAAATACAGGAACATGTAGAAGACAGTTTTCATTGCAATCACTACAGTGAACAAAACTTCTCTTGGAATTGAAAGGACATGCCTTCCATCCTTTAAATTTTGTTAAAAAGTAACAGGATTCCATTCACTCATTTGCTCAATAATATTCATTGTGTATTTATATAATATCTTCTGTAGCTATCCATCTATACATTGAGAACAACTACTGCCATAAGCATGGGAATGCAAGGTTTTCATCCAGAGACTGATTTCACTTCCTCTAGTTATAAACCTAGGATGGCTGGTCTGTTTCTTTATTATTATTACTAATGTCTGTATGATGGTTCATACTGATATCTCCTAAGAATGGAGCCTCTGGAAATACATCTGAGGAACTTGCCCAACTAGGCTGCTTGATGTGGAAAATCCAATCCTAAATGCAGAGATGGCGCCATTTCAAGGACTTGGTCCTGAACTAATTTCAGAAGAGAATGTTTGTGAGCATTAGCAATTACCACTCTCTGCTTCCTGAACCCCAATGCAAAGTCATCCTCTTGCTCCCAACACCGTGACCCATTGGCCTGGCCTGCAGCATGCCTCTGCCATCACATCACTCCTAAATTGTGATAAGAGATGGAGGGTGAACATCTAAAACCACACCTTACATGTAGCCTTCTCTATTCCACTGTGAAGAACTGGAAATGAAGTCTCAAACAAGGTGGGAAGTGAGGAACAACACAGGTGTTTGTCCCAACCTTCATTCAGTCTTCCAAATCCTAGGATCACATGCTTGTGACACCATACCCAGCTCTGATTCAGCTCTTCTATTACAAATGAGGTCCTACCTGGAGACTTTAAAGCTGTACTGTCTGAAAACTATATGGAACACAATTACTAAAGATGTAGCAAGAGCCCTCACCTGACATGATGAACAGGCTCAATTCAAGCAAGTTCTAATGAAAAGTGAGAACATAACCCTTAATCTCACACAGAAGCAAAATCCACCTAGTCTACAGTGATATGAAAAGGGAAGCCCTATACTTGTGCACAGCATACCCAGGAGACTGGCAATTTGTCTGACAATACCAGCTCTTGGCAACAGAACACTAACACCTTGCTAGTGAGTGCCACACCAATAGGATTGTTTTTCCACAGATTGGGGGCAAGGCACAGTGAAGCATAGCTGACAGCCCAGGCCTGGGAAAGGAAAGACAAGAAGACCAGAGACTCAAGGCCATCCTTGGCTGCACAAAGCTTGAGGCCAACCTGGGGGACATGACAAGCTCTCAAATCAAACAAAGCATGTGGCATCATTTAACAAATTAAAGACAAGCATCCCATGACTGAGTGATTCACTTCCTAGGAGGCTGGGAAGATGTCCCTGTGTATTAGAAATCTCAAAGGAGTGTTGGTAACAGCTCTAACTCCAACAGCTAAACCAAGAAAGAACCAAAGGGTCAGACACACAAAATGAAAAAAAAATGTAAAGAGATAATTCTCCATTTCAACAGAAGCTAACTTAAAGATGGCTGTAGAAACTTGGAGGAATCTCATAAAAATAGGAAACAAGTTATACACAGATTGATAAATATAAACCCAGAAAAACTTTAGAAACATATACAGTCTAAGAACATCTAAATTGGTAGGTAAACAAAAGGTAAAAAAAAAATCAGGAAAAGGACTACTTTAGTTTCTAAGGAAGAGACTGTGACAAGAGTTTGGGATAAGGGCAAGTTCAACTGACAGGAAAATAAGGTCCCCACATACTGATTAAATTATCTGTTTTAATATGCACCTGAATTTTGTAATATTCTATTTGGACACTACACATTACATTTTTGTATGATAAGAATAAAAAAAACAGCTATTTTTCTTATTTTGGAATCCCCCTATTTTACATAGATATATTAGGAGGAGAAATGAATATTCTCAAAAAAGAAAAAAAATCTTTACACTAAAGAAAAATCAGAGGAGTTGAATCTTATTAACATAATCCCTATTTATTTAAAATAAAATATAACTAATTACAAACAATTTGACATCTAGTAACTCTATTAATAATAATGTTGATTATGTCCTTGTGTAATGGAATAATCTGGGTGAGTAGAAACATTTTTAGGGGACAACAAACTGAATACTTCCAGCTGGCTGGGGAATCACAGCAGCAGGTTTGCACCAACTTTGTCTTGAAGTGAGAGATTCTTCTTCTCCAGTCACAGACACTTCCCTGACATTGATTTGTCCATGTCAAGATTGATCTTCAGCTAAGAAAATCCTTCTGTCTGTTTTCAGGAGACATTCCATACCTGTTTCATTTTCAGTGCCCTGTAACAAAGACAAATGAAAAATACAGTGATGAGGGGGGTAGAGATAATGGAACTAACAACCAGGAAGTCTGAGTAAGAAAGAATAGAATGCACATGGTAATTTTGTTCATTTGGGTGATGGGGTTTTGAGATGGGGTTTCTCTGTGTAGACCTGGATGTCCTGGAACTAGTTTTTATAGACCAGGCTGGCCTTGAATTGACACACATGCATGACCCTCTGCTTCTTGAGTGCTGAGATTAGAGGTGTGTGCTACCACAGCCCAGTGACACATTTTTGTTCTTAAAACTTTTCAAAATGCTTTTGTCAAAACCAAAAATATCTTTGAGGTTGAGGGTCTATTGCAGTCAGATGGGCATTAATTTCTAAATGTGCTGTGGTTTTCCTAGAAAGCAGGGACATTCTTGTTTTTATTAGTCATTAGTCATTTGCTTAATGTTGTTTGTGTCCTCTGATCCACAGGGCATGTGGTAGTCACAGGACAATCTGTAAGGATTGGTTTTTCTCTTTCCACCATGTGGGTTTCAGGAGTCAGACTGAGGATGTCAGTCATGGAAGCCAACATTGTACACAGCCACAATACTCTTGGCAAGAGCAAGGAACATACTATGCAATCTAACGTACAAAGCTTACATATATTTTCACTTATTGTCCTTTCCTCGAAAATGAAAAGTGGTACTAGTAAGTCTTGGGCAACCTTGAAACATCTGCAGAGTACAGGCGAGTAGTCATTTAGGCCAATGTTCTTGAATCTCCTCAACTAGCTTGGACACATGGTTAGGAAAAGTCTGACTAAAGGCAATCATTTCTACAGCAATCTAGTGTACTACCTATGAAAGTTATATAAAGAGAAGACTGTTTCCAAGGATACTTTTCACACTGCCATTCATTCTTTGAAGAGGACATTTCTATGCAACTTCAAACTGACTGCCCTGTTCAGTGTGGAGTTGACACTGGCTTAGATAACTAAGAGGATTTCTCCCCAGATCCTTGACTACCACTGGGACTGTACCAGTTAAACTGCCAGGGCTTGGAGGTTCAGACAAATGAGCTCTGCAGCTCTATTCTTCCACAGTGCCTTCACCTCCCAATGATAGTGCTGCTTCCAACTTTTGTCTTCTTACTCTCCAGGCTTCAAAGTGGGGCTCAGTTGCCTCAGTGGTTCTGGGACACAGTGAACAGTGTTTCCATAATGCTGACCTCACATATGAGCTACTTTGTCACTCGATCCAAGACAGCCACATGATCCTTTAATGATTCAGCAGCCAAGAATCTCTCAGTTCTGAAAGTATTCAGTGAGGACACTTGTCAGCATTTGCAGTGGCCACAGTTCCCAGGATGTCAGTCTACAGCAACTTTTTGTCTTCCCCATATTCTCCTTCTACAGTTCACAGTTCCTCAGCAATTGACAGCACAGGCCAACACTGACCTTTTCTCCCCAAGCCTTAGGCACCTCACATTTCCTTTGTGTTTTGACTTCAATCACGGTGACGTTTTAGATCTTTTATTGGGATAGAGCTTCTAGAACATCTCCATGTAGGTGTGGTGGGGCTGGAAATAGGTTCTGGGTCCCACACAGGTGTGCTCTAGCTTCTTTGGAACTGTCAGTGCTCCTTGACCTCTGGGTGCTGGCTTAGAGAACTGGTACTTTCTTCAGAGATGGTACTTGAGAGGGACTGGCAGTAGTTAGGGCATTCTCCTCTTTCCAGTACCACCTCAATTCTTCCTCTTGGCCTGACTTCTGTCTTTCTTGCAAGACATAGTCCTGATAGGCCTGGAGGCTGCCTCATACACACATTAAAATAGGAATTTCATCCAAACAAAGGATTAACATGAGTGCAGGAACAGAGTGTTGTTATATCTCTCCTTGATGCACAGTATAAAGATTACAATGAGCTGATCTTTTCTGAATGAGGGTGAAGATCACAGTTCTACTGCTAGACACGTGAAGAATGTAGTTTCAGGATATTTCCCTGTGTGACATGCACTGCTCCAAGTGCTTGTATAAATGTTATGACCATTGCTACATGAAGAACCATCTATCAGCTCTAGGACATGGGATCTTGGGGATTCCTGAACACTGTTCAACAGTTGGCCTTTTCTGCTTCCCCACAGTAAGAAGATCAGGGCACTGAAACTAAATAAGTGGTGTGTGTGTGTGTGGGGGAGGTGTGGAGCTGTGTGTGTGTGGGGGGGGTCTGTGTGTTTATGTCTGTCTTTCTGTGTGTCTCTGTGTGTTTTTCTTTATTTGTTTCTATTTTTCTGTATCTGTGTTTGTGTGTGTGTAATAATGATAATAATAATAAGACACCTTCAATTTAGAACACAAAAGGGAACATGCAAGAGACTTGAGACTGAAAAAGGAACAATGGAGGTAAATTAACTATACATTAATGAAGTAAATTAGGACAATATTTAAATTGGTAACATACTAGAAAAAGGAAAAAAAATTAAATGCCCTCATCTTATCATTTCTTTTGATAAGAAAAAAATTGCAAGTCTTTAAATAGTTAAGTCATTTCTCCTTAGTAGATAGTTAAAAAAAAAAAATAACAACCATAGAAATTACAGTTAAAAATTTCAGGGAATTTCAATGATCAATAAAAAAGAGAAGAAATGTGATACCTCTGTGATAAAGGTGATGTGATGATGTACACAATTTCCATAATAATCTGTTCCCTCTGCGTCATATTCTTTTAATACATGTGGAGCAACACTAAGTATAAACAAAAGATGATGGTTGATATTACTATGGTTTTTGACTCATTTTACAAATTTTATAGCATATATCCATATAGAGGGAAAGGGAGAAACAAGAAATTAGAGACTAAGGCATACAGATATTGTAACATAAGTCACATTTTGATGTATCTTTTATATTTAAAAGTGAAGTAAAAGAGAATCTTTGTAGATCAACAGCTAAACTTGACACCTTTTTATGAAGTATCTTAAGATATGCATACCAGCATTAGTTTTATAAAGTTATTAAATATACATTATATAGTGAAAAGACCCCATTATCTCAATTTTATTGAAATATTTAACACACACACACACAAAACATCAACAACAGTCAAAATGACCACCATTATTTTTAATGAGGTACAGGGGTAGGAAGATAAGGTTCCCTGTTATATAGTAACTTTTGGACTTGATTTTTTAATCTATTCTCCCTGTGGTATTTTGCATGTCCCTTTTACATTGTTCTACAAGCAGTCATTAATTTATGTTTTTCGAAACATGAACATTTAAAAACACAGGAGAAGAAAATGGAAGAAAACAATAATTTTCATCTCTAGGAAATATCATTATCTACTCCCAATTCTCATGTATTCATACTGCCTTCTTTGTTCCACTCTGTTTTTTTCTTTTCCAATTTCTTCATTTTTCTGTTCTGTTCTACATTTTTTCTCCTGTTCTCTCTCACATATTGTCCTATCTAAAAGTGACCATAAACAAATGATGTCATTGTCTAGCTTTACCACATAGCTTCTGATGGCACCTAGCCCTTTTCAAATAATCAGTAATAGAAACAATGCTACAACATCGAATATATAAAGATATCTTTGATGCATTCTTACCTCTCTATGATAAAAGATTTATTGCTGTTAAGTTCAGTACCCAAGATCTTGACACTTCATGGGCAATGAGTTTATTTTGTAAGCTTTATTGCTTTTTTATCCCAAAGTGAAAAATGCTAGTTTGGTTAAAACTGAATTCACTGCTACTTTTAGACCTGATTTGCCCACTGGTCACTTTCTATCTGATTTCACCCTTTATACAAATGAAGTCAAGTTTCATATTCTCGACCAAAAAACAAGGGATCATAAAGATATTCTCTGTACTATTAATAAGATGTATACCATATGTATCTGTAATTATGCTCTATTCTATTTTCCTGGTGTTCTACTAGCAACATTACAGCTATGTGCAATGAAATTGTTACAGAGACATTGCCTTCACTTCCAGAACTTTCCTTATGTCACTAGTTTATAGATGCAAACAATATTATATTCTAATAATTACTTGTGAATGCTGCTTGCTTCATAATTACATTGAAATGCACAAGAAAAGCAACTTTATACACATCTAAAGCATATTTCCAAAGTAAAACATTCATCAAGGATAGACTAAGCTTCTTCTACTTGCAGGGGATTATGAATACTTAGAATAAAGCAACTTCCTAATAACCCAAGACATCCCCTTCCTCCTACAGGTATATGGTTCTCCATCAGAGTCAACACTAATTCATTTAAGGTGACCCAAAACCCTCAGAACACTGTTTATAAGTGAGGATCCAAAGGGTGAGAGTGTTAGACATGTCGGGGAGTGCTGAATCCATGCCAATTGGAAGGAAGTATCAGGCACAATCTTAAGCAGAAGCAGACTGATATATTTAAGGACTGCAAGGAGGATGCTTAATCCTGAGAACAGTGACACTGAGTATGTGGAGAATAGTCAAGATGGTCACAGGGTCCTATTGTGTAGTACAAAACCACAGGGGAATAAGGTGGTCTGTCTGAAGTTTAAAGGAGCAAAATGCTGGCACTGAGTGGACTGTATGAGGAACAGACCCTATGAAAGAACTAGATTAATTAGTCCATATGAAAAAGCAGGGAACAGTGGGTGGTGAGGAATGGTGTGGTTCCCATGACATTTGAAGACTGAGAGAACAGGATTTTGTCATAGATTAGAAGACAGGTATTTGGAAAAGAGGAATCAAGGTAGGTGGAGAAAGCCAAGAAAGGCACACTTTGAAAAGATACAGGTTTACTCTAGGCATTGTTGAATGTCAGGATTCAGTCACTTTGTGAAAAAAATCCGCTAAAATGGTCTACCTTACAAGGCTATGGTATTGACCATATCAAGGTAGTGAAGACTAGGCAAAGAGTACACAACAAACATGCATCAAATATCTGCTTTAATCTGCAGAATAACATCCTTCTGAAATATAAGCACAATTCCTATGGTAAATGTCATTGAGTCACATTTATTTCACATATCTAAAGTCACAAAATGATCTCGTGTTTACTTCTTCTTATGCCTCTGATCAAGTTATATTTTAGTCTTAAAATAACCTCTCTGGATAAACTGATGCATAGCATACAGCACACAGATGGATACCTTGGATGTGCTGACAGCCGATGGATGGTCTGAATACCTTCCTGAAAACAGGGGATCTCCATTCCATAGTACACTTCCCGTTCTTTCAGCTGATGCTATAAGGTGTTCCCAGGGTCTCTAACCCCTGAACTGGATTTTCCTGTTCTTTACTTTCTTCACTCTCTGGCAGAGAAGACACCTCACTCTCACGTTTGATGTCTGTGTCACAGGAACAGAATCAAAGGTACAATTGGGTACAAGTTTCTTGGTGACAAATCAGTATTACTTGAGTGTACAGAAAACACTTGTTATCTTTACAAACATGCTATATTGATGACTTTTATCCGTAATAAAAAAAAAAAAACATTATGACTCAAGATCCCTTTTTCTATCTTTGTGGTTGTAGAATCACTAAATATATCAATTATACATCATTAAAATTAAAACAATTTAGAAAGAGAAAATATGAGATATAATAAAGACAAAAGAGATTAGCTGTCTGGACATCACATTAATGAGGAGAAAATTGAAAAAGAAGATGACCATGACATTCCCAATGTCCTCAGAAGCACAGAGATTTAAGAAAAGCACATACGTAAATATTGGGTATATAATACTGTAATGTGTTCCACACTTAAAATTTACCGTTGTTCTGTATAGCAGCCTGAGAGCCAAAGGATAAAAACCCTGATTCCTCTCCTGCCACATTTTCTTCTGCAAACTCAAGTTTCACAGCATCTTCTTGCTATCTGGAATCCTATTGAAAACAGAAGATTACATAAATATTCAATCTGGTATTTTGAACGTTGTGTTAAAACAATTAAAGAACTTTGCATTAAGTTTGATTCATTAACCCCATGAATTGTGCTGTTCTGATTCCACCACTGTTTTCTTTTGACAAGTGTCTCACTGCCATGCTCAGATATACTGAATCATGACAGACAGCACACAGATGTATACCTTGGATGTACTGACAATCCATGGATGCTTCCCTGAAAACAGGGGCTCTCTCTATTCCATAATGCCCTTCTGGTTCTTTCAGCTGATGCTGTAAGGTGTTCCTGTGGCTCTCTAACCCCTGAACTGGATTTTCATGTTCTTTACTTTCTTTACTCTCTTGCACAGGAGATACTTCACACTCATGACTGTTTTCTGTGTCACAGGAACAGAATCAAAGGCACACTTCAGTCCTATGTTCTTAGTCACAAAGCAGAATTAGTTGTGTGTACAGAAACACTTGCTATCTTTACAAACATGCTTTTATGATGACTTTTTATTTTCAATAAAAAGAAATCTGGTGTGACTCAGGATCACTTTTTCTCTCCTCGTTATATTATCACTAATTATAAGAATTTTATGTCATTAAGTTTAAAACAATGTATAAACATAGAATACAACAAATGATAGAAACAAAAGGGATGAGGTGTCTGGACTTTCACTTCTGTTTTTAATGGGATCACAGACAGCAAGAAGATGCTGTGAAACTTTAGTTGCAGAAGAAAATGTGGCAGGAGAGTAGAAAACTGAACAAGAAGATGACCATGAAATTCCCCATGTCATCAAATGCACAGAGTTTTAAGAAAAGCACATTTGTAAATATTGGGTATATAATACTGTAATGTGTTCCACACTTATACTTTACCATTGTTCTGTAAAGCAGCCTAAGAGCAAAAGGACAAAAACCCTGATTCCTCTCCTGACACATTTTCTTCTGCAAACTCAATTTTCACAGCATCTTCGAGCTGTATGTGATCCTATTGAAAACAGAATATAACATGAATATTATTTCTTGAACATTGAAATCTATAGTAAATCAATTAAGAACTTTGCATTAATTTTGTTTCTTAATCCCCCAAAATTGTGCTGCTCTGACTCACTGTGTTTCCTTTTGACAATGACTCACTTTCATACTCCTCTAAATTAAATTGTATTTGCAAATCTCTTGAATAGCCAGGGATGCTCACTTTCCAGAAACAAATGTTTCACAGAACTTTCACCTTAAAGCCCTTTGCAACTTTAGTGTAAGCAACTAATTTTTATCATCAATACTTTACAACATGATTTTTGTATGCATCTGGGTGATTGGTTTAAGCAGGTAATTGACAGGTAGTATAATGCTCATTACAATAAACACATTATCTAAACATTGAAGAATCTGCATACACACACACACACACACCAAGAGAGAGAGGGAGGGGGAGGAGAGAGACAGAGAAGAGAGAGAGAGAGAGAGAGAGAGAGAGAGAGAGAGAATCTATGTTCTTAGAAAGTGCATTAGCTAGCAGAGAAAATAAGACTATTCGAGAAGCAACACCTGTGAAGTCTGAATACAAAGACAGTGACTCAGAAGTGCTTCTGAGCACCTGGGGAGAACCCAGATTTGACATGGGTGATCATTAACAGTTAAAATCATTGACCTTCTGGAAAGTCTCTGTGACAAGAACAATTTCTAAGGAGTAATTACAGTGACCTGTTGACAGGGGATTACATGGGATGAAAAGGGAAAATAAAGCTAGTTAAGTAAAGCACACTTAAATTACAAGGAAAAGAGTTTTGAATTGCCAGAGAAGATGAATATAGGGTACTGTGGAAACCAGTCAGGAACAGGATAAAAACCTATAATAGGCTATTTTAATTGGTCACTACTCTCATTATTAGGTGCCCAGTACCACATGCTTACCTCCAAATGTTTCTTATTTCCTTGCTTGTGTGTGTACATGCATGTTTGTGCATATAAAATTTATATGGGGTGCATGGGCATGGAAGTCAGAGGTCAATTGCCGATGTTTTTATCTTTCAGTTTCCCAACACATTTGGAACTTTTCAATTATGCTAGACTGGTTGGTCAGCAAGTCCCCGGAGCCTCCTGACTCTACCTCTCTCTCAAACTGGGATTACAGGACATGCCTCCTTTGCCATGAGTTTCGAGGGATTAATCTCAGTTCCTCTTCTTACATAAAAAGCATTTGACTGATCCATTCTACAGCCACTGAGGACACTTAAACAGGGACCACTTACTGTTACTTCCTAGGGAAAATTACAAAAATCATCAGATATTATCTTAATTTATTGACTGTTATTTTTATATATTTACTCAATTTAATCATCAATATCTACTGAGCCTTTACCATCTATATTCCAAGTGCTGTGTTAACAGGATGGAATAATTACAGACTTCTCTGATTTGAAAGTTTGGAGTTTGTAAAAGGTATAGCTCAATAATAACAGAATGAAATCTCAGGAGACACAAATATATGCTTAATAGAGAGCTTTGTACAAGAAAGAAAGATGGATAACTTGGCATCTGGGCTAAGAGAACCTCAGAGGGACAGAAAAAAATGTCTAAATCTATGAAGTCAAGAGAAGATGACACAAGAAAGTAACATTTAAACCAACAGAAACAAGAAATAGGAACAAGTAAGAAAGACTGGAAGAGGGTGGGTATCACTAGGAAAATGGAATATCCTTGAATAAAACTGGGAGTGAGAGTTTCAGTTTATCTGGCAGAGACACTGGTGCATTGCATTCCTGACCTGATACTCCAGAACTTGGCATGGTCTTCAGTCAGGGCTGTGGTAGGAAATTATTTCCTGGTGTGTTGTTTGTGATGCATTTAACTCTGCGAAGCTGTATTACTGTGCTGGTCTAAAACATCTGGTGATCCTAATAAAGAGCTGAATGGCCAATAGAGAAGCATAAGTAAGGGAAGAATGGCATGGCAGGCAGAAGGAGAACCAAGACAGTGGAGACCCAAGAGGACGAGTAGAGGAAGATATCAGGGCCACCTGCCCAGTGGCTCAGCAGCTCAGAAGACCAGCTGTGCAGCTGCCCAGCCGCCCAGTCCCCCAGCTCTCCAGCCATAGAGGAAGAAGAAAAGTGAGATATGCAGAAGTAAGAAAGATAAAAGCCCAGGGGCAAAGGGTAGAAGGGTTAGAAACAAGGCAAGGTAAGGCCTAGCCCACACAACCAAGCCTGAGTCTCTGATTTATTTTGCAGTGTATTGTCTGGCTGAACCAAAAGACAAAAGAGCAAACAAGCTAAAACATTATAATGTAAGACCCTCAGAATGAGGAGTCTCCCAGTTTTGGTCAGTACCCCCAAGAACTCAATGTCCAGTCCAGTTGCTGCAACACACAAGAGGCTTTAATGAACAGGAAACATTTGCACAAACTGGCTCCTCTAGCATGCAGGCTGGAGAGAAGCACCATCCCTGGGGCACAGGTGTTTTTAAAGGCAAACCACAAGCTTAGGGAGGGGGTGGGAACCTCTGTCCATTGAGTACATGACCCTTTGAGGCTGGATGGTCTTGCTATTAGGGTCAACAGACTTTAGGGCCTCAAGGTGTGCTAACTAATCTTGTCTGAGCAAACCGGAGGTACAGTTATCTCTTTGTTTCTTAAGGACCCTATTCTCCACCTGCTGTCTCACAAGAAAGGAGGGGCAGTGTAAATTCTTCATATCTTGTCATCTCAGGGCCTTGTGAGGGGAAGTTAGCAAATTCCAAGGAACAAATATTGGTCAGGGTTAGCTTTCCTGGTTAGTCTGTCCTTCATTTCAAGTGGGGGGTTCTTTAACTGTACTTTTTTGTCTTTCATCCCCCCTTTTTCTCTTTCAATAGTTCTAATCTTAGAACTATGGAAATTAAGAGGCAGCCTCCTCTTAGCTCAGGAGGCTTCTGTACTGTTATGTAAGTATCATAATCTGGACTGTACTCACTTATTATTTTTAACAAAAGTAACAATTTTTCCAACAGTAAGCAACAAGAGAGGAATAAAAATGAGCAGTTGTAAGAGGCTGTCCCTGGGTCCTATATCCTGGAGTGGTGTGGCAGTGGGTCCAGAGGAGGAGGACATATTCTGAACTGGCCCTGTCAAAGGCTCCCCAGCCAGTGGGATGTCCTTAAGATCTTTGCGAACTCCAGTCTCTTTAACCAACAGTAGATGGCAGTCATGAGTCAAGCCAGTGGGATGACCTTAAGATTTTTGCAAACTCCAAGTAATGCAGTCTTGTAACCAAGACCCCCCCCCGTTCCGACAGTAGATGGTAGTCATGAGTCAGTGGTTCACCAGTCTCCTCAGGCAGAAGAGTAGTGGGATGAGGTTGGCTGGTGGAGTGAACACAATCTTCTCAGTCTCTCAGTGAGAAGCAGGCTTTGGTGGTGAGTCGTGTGGGCGTTGGTCATCATCAGTCGGATGCTGCCGGACAATGATCTCCAATGCATGGGGGCTATTATAGTTACTTTATGCCCCAAAGTCAACTTGTCAGTCACTATAGCTTTTAGACAGTCAGGCCATCCCCTGGCTAGAGGATCAAGCTTCTTTGACAGATAAGCAACTGGTCTGTTCCATGGCCCTAGGCCAAAACTCCCCAGGTGACCCCCTTACTCTCGTCCACATAAAGGGTAAAAGGTCAGTTACATCAAAAGGCTTAGAGCGGGTGCTTTCAGCTGGGCCTTTTTAATGGCATCAAAAATGATTCCTGATGCTCCTGGGCCCAGGAGAATTTTTTTTTTTTCTTAGTCAGCCTTCAAAACCCAAATGTCCCCAGAAATTCTCTTACTTTCCTGGCCATCTTGGGGAATTTTAAACCCTTGGGACAGTCAGGTCCAGATGAGCTGCCCAGTTCTACCCACGTCAGGGTCCTTCCATTCAAAGGCAAAAAGCAGTTGGCTGGTGGGATGTAACCTTGAATGAGTGGGATACCCGGCTCACTCCAAGGTCCACTGTTCTTCAGGTAGTCCATGAATTACCTTGGGCTAAGGGAGGGGGTCCAAACCCCGTCTCCCTTTAATTTTATCTTTTCTTAGGGCTAGGACCTTCGATACCTGATTTGTCTTCTTGGGACAGTCATTTGCCAAGTGTCCTTTTTCTTTACAATATGCACACTGGTCCTCCTTGTGGAGTGGGGTCCTGTTGCCCAGGTTCCCTAGCCTGTTTTAAATTTCCTAACATTTTTTTTCTCTCTTTCTATTTTTTCCTTTAACCACTGGAGCCAAGATATTTTAGTCAAATTCCTTTCCTGTCTTCTTTCATGCTTTTTCTCTTTTTCTTTCTCTTTTCTCTGCTCTCTGTCTCTCTACTGTCTTTCTTTTCTCTCCTTTTCTTCTATTTCCCTTCAATACACTTTCTCTTCCTCTTAACCTTTCCAGTCTCTGGAGTTTCTTCCTAATATCTGGGGCCCAATTTCCCCATGAAGCCCAGAGACACCGAAGCTCCCTGGGCTTCTGAAGTAGGGTCAAAAGGAGTGCTCTCTTTACCTTAGCCAAATTGGTAGGCCGTCTCGCAGCACCTCAAAGACCTGCCACCAGAACCTGGCAATAGATTTTTAAGCTCTCCCTACCTTCAGCAGTGTTGAAGTCCCAACTGGGGCAAGTCAAAGGAATCCCAAGTCAATCTTGTTTTTTTTTTCAGCTGTGCTGGCTACCCATCGGCCCCAGGGATATTTTTCTAGCCTCAAGCAGAAACTGTTGATAATCATATCAAATAGTCTGGTGAGAGAACATAAGGAACACCAAAAAGTGGGTGGTTAGTTTTTCCAATTACAAAGATCTGGGGAGAAGTGTCAGTCCTGGAGGCTGGCTTTGGGGAGCCAAATATGTGCAGCGGCAGGGTCATAAGTCATAACCCTGTCCCTCCATTCCGGCATGGCTCTGCCCAGGCCGCGCCAAGCCCATGGCTGTTCAACCTTCTGCTGAAGCTCAGCCCCAGCAGTTCTGGCTGCCCCACCACATTCCTGGGGGTGGGGGATGAGCGCTCATTGTCTAGCTAGGTCTCCTGGCCCTGCTCTCCTGTGTATCTAAAGTCAAACTTAAGTGGGGTAGTTAGTTGTTGACCCATGGGGAGAGTAGAAATGGACACAAACAGTAGGAACAGAAGGATGCGAAAAACACAGAACAATCTGAGAAACAGGACAAATCCGCACGGTTGACAAAGGGAGCCCAAACCAAAGTTACAAAGCAGAAGGGAAGCAAGTACGTAGGCCGGCTGTCCCCAAGAGAAAGGAGACTCCGTCACCTCTCCTCCTCCAAACAACCTGGGACTTTCATCCAGGGCGGGACCAAGGGTCTCAGGACATGTCTGTCTCCCCTGTGGTCCTATACAAGTCCTGTGCAGGCCAGGCACAGATTCAAATACTCAAGTCAAAAACACATAACATCAGACACATCAGACATATATCAAACATATAGGTTGCCAGCTCTTTGTTCCCTCCAACTGGCAATGGAATTGAGTCTGGGGGTCAACCACATCTTGGTGGGACCTCCAAAATGTAAAACCCTCAGAATGAGGAGTCTCCCAGTTTCGGTCGGTACAAATATTCACAAAACTTGATCAAAAAATACTCAACTTCAAAGGGAAAAACAAAAAACCCAGGATAGCCAAAACCATTTTTAAAACAAAAGGATCTTCTGGGGGCATCACAATCCCTGATTTCCATCTCTACCATAGAGCTATAGTGATGAAAACAACTTGGTAATTGCATAAAAAGAGAGCGGTGGGCAAATGGAATGAATTCCAAGAGCATGATATCAACGCATAAGCCTATAAATGCCTAATTTTTGACAAATTATAAAATGTAAGAAAGCAAACATATCCAGCAAATGGTGCTAGTATATCTGGCAGTCAATATGTAGAAGAATGCAAGTGGATCCATATCTAATGCAATGCATGAAACTCAAGTTCAATTGGATCAAATACACAATATAAATCCATCTACACCAAAAAGTGGAAATACATTTGAACGCATGGGAACAGGGATCACTTCCTACGTAGACACCAGTCACATAAACTCTGAGAGCAAAAATTAATAAATGGGACCTTCTGAAACTGAGAAGTTTCTGAAAAGCAAAGAACACAGTCAACATGACAAAATGGCTCCATACAGAATGAAAAATGTCTTCACCAACCCAACATTTGACTGAGGGCTTATCTACAAAATATACAAAGAACTTAATAAACTAGAAATTAAACTGTCATATAATCCAATTAAAGTGGGGTAAAGATCTAAACAGAGAATTCTCAACAATAATATCTCAAATGGCAGAAAGACACTTGAAATGCTCAACATCCTTAGTCATCAGGGAAATGCAAATCAAACCACTCTGAGATTCCATCTTACATGGATCAGAATGGCTAAGATCAAACTGCCAACGACTGCAGCAGTTTTTCTAACTCAGTTTTGAGTGGTAACTCCTGAATTTCCTATTCAAGTGCCCACTTTTCCTTCTCTTCCAGTTTGAGGATATCAATTTCTTTTTAAGCTCATTAATCTCAAGAGTCATTTGTTCAATATGTGAGTGCTGTAAATCTCTTAGCTCAGAAATTTCTAATGTAGGTTGATTCTGCTTACTCATCAAGTAGTGGTTTTCACAATGCATCATTTCCATATTTTTAAAGATTTCAATTTCTGACTCATCTATCTGATTTTTGTAGCGAATTCCTAATTATCAAAGTTTTTCAATATTTATTTGAATTTCATTTTCTAGATCTCTAAACTTGGAGAGTTCTTCTTCATGAGTGGAGAAGAGTTGGCTTAGCAATAGCTCCAGTTTGATTTCTTGGGATTTTGATATTGTGTTTAGAATCTCATTCTTTTAGCATTTCAAGTTCATTGTGTAATATCTAATTTCTGATTCATGTATAAACTCAATATCTTTCTGGTTTTTACATAGAGCATCTATCTCAGATTCAATTCTCTCACTTTCTGGTGGCATTAACATGCATTGAAGAAGACATGATCCCTACCCAGAATGGTACCACTCAAAATGGGTTGAGACTTCTCACACCAATCACTAATTAAGAAAATGCCTCACAGCCCCATATTATGGAAGCATTTTCACAATTGTGGTTCCCTTCTTTAGGATAACTCTAGTTTGACATTAAACTATACAGGGAGGATTCCCAAGGTAAACTTAAAGTAAATGTAAGTTGTAGATCCAAATACCATTTATAACATGACTAAAACCATGCCAGGACTTTAAATGTCCAATGCAACTACAGAGTGATATCTGCAAAAATCCATTCAGTCCAGCCTGGTAAGATGTTATAGACTTTCAAAATAGAAATAAAGAGTTTAAATAATAGCAGGAAACCAATCATGAAGTAGGAATTACAATTCCTGGGTATGCTGTGCAGTGGTGATAGCATATGCCTTTAATCCCAGGTCTCGGGCAGTAGAGGCAGGAGGATCTCTGTAAAGAGGCTAGCCTAATCTACATAGTGAGTTTCCAGGAAAGGCTCTGTCTCAATCAATTGATTTTTGTTACTAAAATCAACACAAAGGTACTAGTGTTTTCAGTATGCTAAAGTAGTACACTAAAGTATTTCTATTAATACAGTAAAAACAGCAAATGGCTTCATAGTAAGGTTTGATATGCCCTTGAATGGGATAAAGTATATAATTCATGTCTTAAAAACCAACCCACTTCATCACACTCATAATACTTACATGCTGAAATTGAATTTGTAATTTGTTACTTTGTTTTCTCAATTGGAAAACTGTTTTAATCATTTCAGCTGTCTCTTTCCTTGATTCCTGCAAATGAGCAGTTAGCTGAGTAATGATGATCTCTCAATGTTTCATGGCAGATTTAAATTTATATAACTAAGGAAAATGAGTGAAACAGCAAATAATATCTTTTAGGGTGTTTTTCCAAAGTTATCTTTCTTGAAAGCTACTGGCCTGTCCAAATTAGTTTCAAAACTGACTTTGAAAACATGTATGTGCATTAAGGATAAGAATATATTTAGGTTGACTTTTCTGTGTGTTCTTATAGAAGAATCATCTTTATACTTTGGAGTACACAGATGTGACTCTAGGCAACAGCAACAGACACATTTAACCACAGCTTGTTTCTGAAGAGGATGGAATGGAAGTATTCTGTCTTTTTTTTTATCAGTGTCCTACTTCATCATGACTTCCATGCACAGCAGGTGTCACTGTAACCAGTGAGATGACTTACAAGGGCTTGCTAACATTCTTAATTAGTTTAAGTCATACTTATTTTGTGTTTTTCATAAATATTCTCTCAGACTGATTACAAAAAAAAAAAAAAAAAAAAAAAAGACATCTATCTTACAGGAGTGATTTCACTCTATCTACTTGACACAGTTAAATTTTGAAAGTCTGAATATTGCAGCTGTGATCCTGTAATCCTTACTTTAAATATGCTTGTTGATTCTATCTATGTACAACAACAAAAATTATGAAATGACCCAGGTTGCCATTGCAAGCCCTATGTGTTAATAACATACACACACACTACAATTCACATGTGTAACAAAGCAAAGCCACAGGAGGTGAATGCACCCTCTGCAAGACTTCAGTCCCACATGTGGCCCTCATTCCTTCCAGTTGTTGTGTTAGTTCATCAAACTCACGCTGTCTTCCAGCCACTTCAGTTTCCATCATCTCCACAGGGTGTGACTGCACTGAGCTCCTTGTTCATAATGACAATTATCAAGGCCAAATTCTTCTTCCTAAATTGATCATGATTTTTATTAATTTAATACTAGCAACATACCTCAGACAGAGGGAAGAAACTTCAAGACCAATGCAAATTCCATTAAAAACATTCCAACATCCTTCAAGTTCTGTAGGATAGAAATAAGCTTTCTTTATGAGATATATGTATGAGTTATATACCTTAACAGCATAAACAGGATTTCTGCACGATAAAAAGGACATAACTGGTTTCGTTAATTATCATAATCAATGAGAACTACATGCAGGAAAGCTTTGTTAGTAATGTGTGTGTCTTTTTACAATATAAAACACTGCTATCATAAGTAGTTTAAACACTATACCCTTAGTAAATTTGTAGGCTTCCCTGCTATTATCACAAAACAGCAGCCATTTATCTGTAAAGATAAAGTTTATTGATTCATTTATTATGGACTTAAACTGAATGCAATTTACCTGCAATAGTATTTCACTGAGCATGAGGACCGAAAATACAGCTACAATTACCGGACAGCTAGCACTAAGTATTCTCTATCTGTACCTCCCCAGTGCAAGAATACAAACACACACACACACACACACACACACACACACACACACACACACACACACACACACACACACACACAGAGAGAGAGAGAGAGAGAGAGAGAGAGAGAGAGAGAGAGACTTAAATACATTTTGTGATTGCTAGTTATCCAAGCTCATGTTCCTGAGGCAAACACTTTCCTCATCAAAAAGAAATATGAGTTCAAATGTTAATAATTCCTCAAACACCTGAGAGCTTACAATGCACCTTATTCTCTCCCAATTACCACTAATATCCCTCATATTGCTTCTCCATATAAAGGGTAATTGGACAGGCCATGGACCCCTATGGCTTTCAGTGTATGTATGTGAGGTCAAAGTTCAATGTCCAGTGTCTTTTTTAATCACTCTCCATCTCAAGATTTTTAGATAGGGAGTTGGAATCTGAAACTCACTCATTCATCTAGAATGGCCTCAGGGATCCTCTTGTCTTAGCCTCCCCAGTGCTGTGATTACAGAAACTAACAATCACACCTGGATTTAACATGGGTGCTGAGGAACCAAATCTAGGACCTCATGCTTGAACAGCAAGCACTTTAGTGCTACACCATCTCCTCAGCCCCTGAAAAGGCTTTTTCATCACCTCATTGGCTTTCCTCTCCTCTATATCTGTCTGCTATTCTCTAAGATGAGAGAAAGTTCACTTTGATAGCCCAGCCAACAGGCTACTATAGTTGATAGGTACATTGAAAGAGCCCCCAGAGGAAAATACCAGTCATTGTGACACATTCTTGTAACCTCAGTGCTGCTTGGGACGCAGAGACTTGGAACATCCCTGGGTCATTGGTCCGCCAGCCTAGCCTATTCTTCAAGGTTCAGGCAATGAGGGACACTGTCCCATAAAACAAGGTGATCACTCCTGAAGAACAATGACCAGAAGTTGCTGTCTGGATTACACACACACACACACACACACGCACGCACGCACGCACGCACACACACACACACACACACACGCACACAAGATGATAGATAGATAGATAGATAGATAGATAGATAGATAGATAGACAGACAGATGGCTATATTTGTACTGGCACTCTGGTATTTTGGTCACCTTAGACACCCTCACAGAACTTCTCAGGCCTCAGTTCCTGTTCCCTTCCTGCTGTAAAGTGGGAGGACTGGGTGTGTTTCACCTCCCAAACAGCAGATGACCCCTGACACATCACTTGCTTTCCCTGGGCCGCATATTTTCACATCTGTAATGTGAGCTGAAAATGTCATCCTAGGTTGCTTCATGTGAGCAATAATAATATTCAAGTGTAAGAGCCTACATGGTCACCCTTTCTTCAGAGCAAAGCTGCATCGGTTGAGAGGTGAGACTGATAAACAAAGGGTTACTCCCTGATCAATATGCATCCTTGGGTTCCTGGCTCTATAAATCTGCTCCAGGTGACACATACAAAAAGACTCTGTAATTTATTTACTTTGGAGAAATACTTTTTATCTGTTTAGAGTTTCCTTCAGATGGTGTGTGTGTATGTGTGTGTGTGTGTGTGTGTGTGTGTGTGTGTGTGTGTGTGTATACTGTTCGTATTATATGTCATTGTGGATTGTAATAGGAACATTTGTGCACATTATCTACCCTTCTGATTTCTAGGGTACAACATATTGTTGCTCACACCTGTTGGCAGGCCTCTAGGGCTATTCCTCTTGCTTAACTGAACTTAGTCTTCCTTTGTACAGAGGTATGTTTCTCTTTCCCACCCCCAGCCTTGCTAACTACCATTAACCATCTGTTTCTATGACTTTGATTCATACATCATACCATAGCAATCACAGCTAACTTTTTGTGCCTGGATTATTTCAGCTGGCATATTACCCATATTCTACAATATTCCTGTATATGATAAGAATTTATTTTTGCCACATAGAGACAGCTGGCCTGAACAAAGAGGAGCTAATGGGTCCCCAGACTAATAGCTGGGAATCCAGCATGGGACCAACTCAGACCCCCTGAACATGGATCTCAGAAGGCCTGGGCAGTCTAAGGGACCTCTGACAGTGGAACTAGGATATATCCCTGGTGCACAAAAGGTCTATGGGAGCACATCCACCATGGAGGGATACTCCCTTGACCTAGAGACAGGAGAGAAGGCCTAGTCCCTACTCCAAATGACTTGACAGATGTAGATGACCCCTCCTGGAGGGCATCACCCTACATGTGGAGTGGGAGGAATGGGAGTGCAGGGTAGCCGGGGTGACTTGAGAGGGCAGGAGAGAGGGAAAGTGGGAGGGAGAGGAAACTGGGATCAATATGTAAAATGAAAAGAAAAAAGAAAAAATCTTAATTGTCACCAAGTATGACAACATAATATCTCAAAGGTAACTTCATTTTAGGAAGGACTGAGGGCAAAAGTAAGGTCAAAGAGGAAATTTCAGAAAGAAATCAATACATTCAATTTATGTGTGATATTAAGCCCACTGAATGACACCTACATATAATTCCAGGTTATTTACAGATTTTACCAGGCATGCATGTTCGCACAAGAGTGAACTCACTAAATACATAATAAATACATTAACAGCAATTCTACTGGTTCTGTCTAATTTATAGTACCTTTTGATGCTCAGAATTCCACATAGTACCACAGGTCATGTGCCATACAAAGACATTCTACACAAATATACAAGAGAAGAAGAAGGAGAAGTAGGAGAAAAAAGGGAAGAGGGAGCAGGAAGAAGGAGGAGGAGAAGTAGAAAGAGGAGGAGAAAGAGGACTATATCACAGATAAATAAGGATCAGGATAAACAAATAGGCTGAATAGATGTTTATTCAGGGAAAAATAACTTACAATCTAGACAGATGAACACCAGGAAATTCAACCCAATGCTTTCCTGTCCGAGTCATGCCAGCAAGAGAGCTTTTCCCAGCTCTCTCTCCAACCTCCTTCCCCAGGTCACTTCTGCCATGGCTCCAACCCCAATGGGCGTGGTCAGTGCCACAGAAGGACTATCTCACTATAATTCCCCTTTTAGTTGAAAGAAAAGATTTATGCTTAATACAAAACTACATACAAAACAGTGAATAACACGTGTGCTCTAAGAAAAGGAAAATCGAGAACAAAATGACCTACATATCTAGTCCTAGGGTGAGGGCATAATGGAGTTTACAATAGAGTTGTCCTAAGCTGGAAAACTAAGTCTAGTACCTAATATATCTAACTAGGAAGAGAGAATAATAGTTGTGATAGTTTAATCTTCAACCTCATCAAGACCTGAGAAGGAAATTAACAATAGTAGAGTAGACAGGAAGTGCGGATGGACAACTTCCAAAAGGTGCAGCAAGGACAGAAACAGCAAGCCACCTGGACAGTCACCCTAGGTCTCACAGCAACGTTGGTATACCCAGTTTTGGCTAAGGCCAAGAGAACTTGACAGACCACAACAACAGCAGGGAGGTAGAAATGCTGTCTTACCCTGACTTGGCAAGGTCAAGCAGTCTTCTAGATTTGTCTCCTGCAAGCACATAGGACTGAATGTCCAAATCAGTTGTCAAGGTGGGGGCAATTCTTTGCCCAACAGGCCATTAGCTGAGGCGAGAATGAACTCCAGCAGGAGCAACAACAGTGTCCAACATATTTTAAGGAAAGTGCACGGTGCTGTCAGGAGCAACAGTGTCTCAAGTCACATTTAAATGCCATGTTCTGCATGTCTATGAAGTGATTGAAGATTAAACATCTATATCTGACTGATCTCATAGGTACAGGAAACATGAGTGAATGTAATCTGTAATACTCAGGAACTTAGCTAAAAAACTGATTAAAACTTCCCTGAGTAAAGCAGGAACAAATACTTAAACAATATGACTATATACATATACATACATATAAATCCCTAAAATAAGGTAGAGTAGAAATGTCAAGACAAGAGGTAGAACTATAAAGGACAGCATGATAAATATCCCAAATTGTATTAATATCCAAATGCCTTGAATACAAGAAAAGTATACATACATAGAATATGGTAAAAATAATGTGCATAAAACATTGTAAGTGGAAAGATTTCACACAATATAACAAAATATAAACTTAATTTTACATAGCTTACCAATATAAGAATACATAACAAAGTAAGCTGTAAAATACTATCTCATTCTTACTCAAATTCACAAGAAAATAGGTTAATCTACCTATATCCTATCTAAACCATACCTTTCCCAACCATTCCCTATTCCTGTCTAAAAGATAAACCCGAAGCAAGCATCACCTTCCACATACAACCCTAAATAACTAAAACCAACCCAAAGACGATGACTATTATCCCAAAATTCCAAGGGTAGGGAAAAGGGGTGTCATTATCTTAAGGTTACTTCCTGCTGAAATGGGACGATGATTGCTCCAATGGATCCTGTAGGAAGAAAAATTTTTAGCAACCAAATTTCTCAACAGAACTGGCTGTGACATATGTAGCTAGTCACTGTGTGGCAGAAAATTCTTGACTGTAGTTCTATTTGAAACTCTGGCCAGGGTGTAATAAAAAGGTGAACCATTACAGCTAGTCATGAGTTATCTCGAGCAAAACAGTCTCAAACCGGTTTTTGGAGTGATGTTTGTAGTTTAGATGCATCAGGTTGAGACAAGCGGAAATGATGATGTGGGGCCCCATCTTCTTTCCGGAGAGTTCAAAGACTGCTGTTAGGAATCGTTATTATTCCTTGTGGAAAATTTACACATCAATAATAAAGTAAAATTTTCAAGTTTTAAGGTATGCATTAGGGAAAGACAACAATAAGCATTAAAAGTATGTGAGAAAATTAGGATTTCAGAGAGCAAATTGCATATAAGAAATGAGTCCCCAGATTTTGTTTTCTTCTGCCTTACACCAATTGGCTTCTTGATTTAAGGCAGAAACCATGAATTTAATCTTAACAACATGCTTGAATTTAGAGAAGGAAAGCCAAATCCAACTCCAAAGCCAGCATTGGTTTACATAAATTGGGACTTCAGGAATACTAGATAGTAGAGAGAAATAGATTTCTGTATAGAAATAGTTTACTACAATTAAATATTTTTTTTTTCAATCCATATCAGATTCTGCTTCCTTAAGTGATTGTTTCTGAAGAGCTGTATTCTCTTCTGTAGGTACCTACATGTCCCGTGTTTTTTGGCTGTTTGATGATAGGTTTTCTCTGTTTTCCTGTAAGAACAAGAAAAGAACACTTCCCCTACCTTTGAGAGGCCTCCGCACACCTCATGGGACCTAATTTGTTGGATTACTTGTCATTTGTCTTCATTAAGATTCAGCAGAGAGCCTTGACATAGTCAAGCAGGTACTCATTTGTTTTCCCGTAGCCGCAGAGCTGGAAAACAGCCACCCCATGGTTTTAAAGGTCTACCTATCCCATGCCTAGGTGCCATATGCTTTACCTAACGAACAGGAGCTGTTCATGCAGTGACTTCATTTGTTTCAATCGAGGCAACCAGTCATCTTTTCTTGTAAACAGCTCAGGACTCAGGTGATGGTATTAGATCCCATGGAACTGGACTTACAGGTATTTGTGAGTTGTCATGTCAAATCTGTGAATTAAACCCAGTTCCCCTGAAAGAACGGCCAGTACTTTTAATGACTGAACCATCCCTCCAGTCAACCCAGAAAAGTTTTTACTGATTACATGCCCAAAGCAAAGTTCATTCAATGAACACCAGAAAGCAAAGGAGCAGCAGTCTTAGATGCTCTGTGGACATTTGACCATTTTATGCTAGATTCCTTCTTTTGAAAATACTAGGATATTAGAGTTAATTTTCTATCACATTCTACTAAAAATCCACATGGCAGAAGACAGAATTGTCATGATTATGCAGCCAAATCTTTCTATGTTTGTATACTTCCTTTTTAACCCCTAATTTTTAAATTAATCTTTTAAGTAATAGATTTCATTGTGGTATTTCATACAGGTGTCATTCTTTGTTCACATTCATGCCCTAACCTCATTGCCTTCTCTTGTTCCCTGGCCATTCTCCAGTTGTTTCTTTCCTATACAGATGCCTCTTTATTGTTTTTTTTTTTTTTTTGTTTGTTTGTTTCTTTGTGTGTGTGTTCCCTTGGTTTTGCAAGGCTGCTTTTCTCCGTGTAGCTGCTCTGGCTTTCCTAGAACTCATTCTGTATGACAGGTTGGCCTTGAACTCCCAGAGATTCTCCTGCCTATGGCTTCCAAGGGCTGGGATTAGAGGAATGCACCACCAGTTCCCAGTCAACCCTTTGTGTTTTAATTTCACATTCATTCCATGACTTCTCTTCCCTCTCTAACATGGCTTACTCCCCTTTGCCCACAATTCTCCTCTGCTTGTCATGACACTGAATCACAGGTACTTTCATGTGCCTTCAAATATAAATACCTAAACATTTAAAAGTACGTTCCATTAATATAGTATGAGAACATACATATTTTAAAGATTGTCATTTGGAGAATTGTAATCTGTTTTATATTAAGCTGGAGAAGTTTGTGTTTATACCCTCGGTGCACACAAGTCATTTGGCACTCTAAGCAATTCCCATTATCTTGTGAATAACAATTCTGTCATCAATTACCAAATAGTTCCGTATTGCTGTTACCAAAGTCATTGTTGTATACTTTTACAGTTATTTAAATCTTATATTTTCCCTTCAAGGCTCTAAGATTCACTCTAAAGGACCAGAAATACAGAAACATAGACTTAGATGAAATTTTGAGACAAAAGAGGCAATTACTGAATGATTTGCAACAACAAATAGAATCTTAGAGAATGTTGTACAATGTGGAGTTATCTGAAGAACAAGGTCAGAACTTAGAGTTTCAGGTACTTCTGGAGGATGAAAAAGTTAGGATTCAGGAGATGAAGGACACCCTAGACAAGGAACGGGAGCTGCATAGCAATCATGGGCAGCCCAGGCCAGGCTTCCCTCTGAAGAACTACTTCAAGAGCTACAGGGACAATTAGAAGCAACACAGAAATGTATGATCGAACTCCTAAATGAAACTCAAGAGTATAAACCGGATACCTTCCAAGCGAAACCCATAATGGAACAGGACAGGCAGGTTCACCAAAAGACATTGCAGGTAGAAAAGGGAGCTAATAACCTGAGCCAACAGAAAAGGGAGGGGCTGCAGAGCAAAGTGGAAAGGCTTCAGCGCCAGCTGCAGAAGGAATGGTAGCATGTGAATAAAAGAGACCCTGAAAGGAAGAGAGTACAAGGGGTTATGTAGGGATCCCAACTTCAATAGCTAGAGCAGAAGGGAAAACAGGAAATTATACAACTTATATATCAGAATATCAATTCCACAGACCTCCAAATGCACCCTGTGCCTTGGGAGCACCTACACACAGAAAATGATAAAGTTTTTTTTTTAAGTATGAGTAATTTTACTATTTTAAGATAACCTTAGTATTTTACAATATTTTTAAATATTAACTATATTATTGAATCAAATATATAGTTATAATCACATCATATCAAAAACAGTGTCTGTAAACTTTATTTGGAATATGGATAGTAATTTTGTTTCTTCAAGAAAGAAAATGAAATGCTGCTCATTTGTGAGTATTTTCTTTTTCTGCCCAAAATATTCAAGGAGTTACTTGGACTTTTACTGATGACCAAACTAGAAACTGGGTTCTTCAACAGGAAATGGAAAGAGAGAGCAAAGACACAAGATATGCAAAATTGATGGAAATGAATAAAGAAAAGGCTGGCTTTAATAATGACTTGGAAATTATGAGACAGAAACTTCAGCATGTGGCTATGAAATTTCAGTGACATATAGCCCGGAAAGCCTGTGACACTTTAGACTTCTGCCTGTACTGCAGAAATGCCACTTTTGGCAATTCCCAGCTACCAGCTATAATGAGATCCAGTCTGGGCTCAAACTCACAGTGATCCACATGCTTCTTCCTTCAGAATGCTGGGATTACAGGCATGTGCCACCAAGACCTGCTGTACATCACTGTGTTAAACCCTGTTTTCCCTGTATTTGTGTCAATACTCTCACTTCACCTGCTCTTAGCCAGGTGTTTCTGCCTTGCTTGCTTCTATACAGAGTCTGTTCTTCTCTATGACTGTGAACCCACCCACTTCCCATGACATGAGCTCTAGCCGGCCTTGCTGAGCAACTGCTGTATTCCAAGTGCCGAGCAGCTGCTGTGTTCCAAGTGCTGATTGATGTCCTGGAGATGCAGTGAACAACCTGACAAGTACTTTGCCTTTGTTCAGTTACTACCTGCTGGATTGTTCTGGTATAGGCTTTTAACTTGGGGCTCAGGCTTATATTTTTAGTTTGCTACTGGACATGGGTGAATGTTCCCAGTAGAGACAATTTAGGAACCTCAAAGACACAGTCAATCCTAAGCAATATCTCTTGTCTTACCTCTCTTCCTCATACCCCTTTTCTGGTTATGATATCATGTAGTTTGGAAAGCTGGAAGAGACCATAGACCATGTTCCTTCTTACCTGTACATGGAAGCAGTGATAATCCATGTAAATATCCACTCATGCATCTTTCACTTCCTGTCCCTAGTCACCACCTCAGCATTTTTAATGTAAACTGTTACAACTTCCTAACTATACTCCCAGGCACCATGGATGCATACCTTCCCGAAGGCATTCTACCTTGCTCACTACCTGCCAAAGGACTCTTGTCAACATGTACAATTTGTTTGTGATAGACCCTCTAAAATCTTGCTTGGCTCACTGTTGCCTTGTTAGATCTGTCATCAGGAGTGCAGCAATGTTTATTGTGACGAAGCACCTGCTCCCTCTTTGAGAGAAACAGTCTTCCATGACTTTTGCCCATCTGTGTGTGCTCTTCCCACTTCCTGTTTCTTCCCTGGCTGTTCTCTTGCCTGGCAAGTTTCTTCTATTACCAAGTGATAGTTCGTGGAGTCTGTTTATGACAGCTCCTCTTTACTTTAACTTAAGTTACTCATGTGCATGTGGGTCTATATAACTGTGTCATTTTGTTTAGCCAGCACACCTTAGTATCCTCCAGTTCCTCTTGTGGCTCTTTGATAGTAACAGCTTTGAAACAGAACCCTGACATAACAGTGTATATTAGCCAGCTCACTGAGGAAAAGAATCACTTACAGAACTTCATCATGCAACTGAAAGAACAAAAGTTTTATCACTAGATAAGAGCTGGTAGAAGTTGCCTATATTTGTTTTTAGAAGTCATTCAAATTCTTCTCTTTAGTTCCACTTTTAATCATAGTGTAAAAATGTCATGTATTTCTCTTATTATAATATGTGGAAAGTATTCCATATGATAACAATAATAATAAAATATCTATTATTGAGGGATGCTTCTTTATGAAAGTCTGGATTGTATATATACAGAAATGCTCATCTGCATCCAGCCTTGTCCATGAGAAATCCAGGTCATATTCCATCTAAAATCTAAAGATGTATGTGTTGCCAGAAAGCAGACACAATGAAAGAGATGTCCAAATGTAAATACTTATTGTTCTCTCTTCTGTTACTAGTTATTAGGTTTATGATGAAGTTAAAGATGATGTTAATCTGGCATGGTATGGCATGTTTTTAATCCCTTCACTCAGGACCCAAAGATACAGATCTCTGTGAATTGAGAGCTAACCTGGTCTACATTACCAAATCTCTTACACACAAGTTAGACCCATTCTTTAAAACATAAAAGTAAAATTATTCATTTTAGGATAATAACTTACTCTCTGAATTCAAATTTGTCTTTAAATCTACAGAGAAAAGTCTAGTCTCTATAATTACCCTTATGTTTAAAGGTAGAAAAGGCCAAGTAAATAGCTTGGTCCCATGGCCACCCTGAGGGTCATTTGCTCACATATATGCTGGTTTCTGTCACTGGAGTGATAGAATCAACAGACTGTGAACTTGCTGTAGTGTTAAAAGGCCAAGGCTAGACAATCCATTGTGATTCAGTTCAGTCTTCTTGAAAATGTGTGACAGGCCATGTCTGCTAATTCTTCTGTAGATAAACTTGATGGTGGTGCTAACATTGCTTCAGAAAAGATTTGTGGAACAAAGAGAAGTTGGCTCTTGAGAAATCTATGAATGGGGCAGAAGCCAAAGTGTGGGAACTCAAAGCAGACCTGAGAAATGACACGTTACAGCAGAATGCTGCCTCCAGGGTACACACATCCCTTTTTTTCTGACCCTGACTGAACAGACCACAAAGCTATAGTTGCCTCTCAGACAATGTCCCTAAGCAGCTCCTTTCAATCTGCTAGGATTACAATGTCTACCCAATCATAGATCTGTAGAGAGGCATAACCAAATTTGCAACATATTCAAGTCTGCTTTTCTTGCTCTCAGCAGTGTGACCCTATCCTATTCCTCAGTGTCTCATGTCCTGTTAGACATACAGAAGTATACTCTTTCAACTGCTATGCAAAGCGCCATGAATGTCCATGAAAGAGCATGATGCCCTGTGAGTGGCTTTTCTCATGCTGAGAATGAAAGCAATACTAAATCTGTCTTGATCAGTTAACCTAAAGGCCAAATTGGGAAGGAAAAAAAGTATCTGTAATATTTATTTCAGTCATAGAGTGAGCATACAGGGACAGAAAACATTAACTTATGTAAGAACATAAAGGAACGGGTGACTGTTGTACAATACTAAGAGTCCACAAATGCCAGCCCAGGCTACTATAACCAGCAAAACTCTCAATCTCTATAGACAGAGAAAACAAGATATTTAATGACAAAGCCAGATTTTCACAATATGTATCTACAAATCCAGCCCCACAGAAACTTCTGGAAGGAAAACTCCAACACGAGGAAGTTAACTACGCTCACAAAGACATAGGCAATAAATAATCCCACTTCCCCAAAACCCAATAGAAAAAGCAGGGCAAACATACTCACAATTGCACTGCCAACAACAAATCTAAAACAATCAATGGTACTTACTTTTCCTCAACATTAATGGTGTTAACTCAGCTATAAAAAGGCACAGGCTAACAGAATGGATAAAAGACAGAATCCATCCTTCTGCTGCATACAAGAAAGACATCTAAGCCTTAAAGACAGACATTACCTCAGGGTAATGGGTTGGGGAAAGATCTTCCAATAAAATTGATCCGAGAAGCAAGCAGGTGTAGCTATCCTTCTATCTAACTTGTTAGACTTCAAACCAAAATCAATCAAAAGAGATGAAGAAGGTCATTTCATATTCAGCACAGGAGAAATCCCTCAGCATAAAGTCTCAATTCTGAAAATCTATGCCCCAAATACAAAGGCACCCACATTCATAAAGGAAAAGCTACTAAAATTCAAAGCTCACATGAAACTTCATACACTATAGTGGGATACACCCTATTCACCACTAGAGAGGAGCACCAAACAAAAACTTAACAAAGGAACAAAAGAACTAACATAAGGTATGTCGCAATTGAGTTTAACAGACATCCATCTAACATTCCATCCAAACACAAAAGAATATACATTCTTAGCACCACATTGAACTTTCTTTAAAATAGACCACATACTTGACAACATAAGAAACCTTAACACTTAAAAAAAATTGGAATGTCCCCCTGTATCTTGTCAAACCTCCATGCTTTAATGTTGCAACTCAACAATAACACAAAATACAGAAATCCTACAAACTTATGGAAACTGAAAAATGCACAATTGCACCATTTCTGGGTCAAGGAAGAAATAAAGAAAGAAATTAAAGATGTCCTACAATTCAACTATAGATGAAGACACAACATGCCAGTACTTATGGGACAATTTGAAAGCACTGCTACAAGGAAAGTTCTTTGCACTAAGTGCCCATATGAAGAAAACAGAGGATAGCCAAATTAGAGTACAACTGAAATCCATAGAGCAAAAAGAAGCAAACTCCAGGAAATAATCAGTTTGAGGACTGAAATCAATAAAATAGAAACTAGGAAAACAATACAAAGAACAATGTAACAAAGAGTTATTTTTTGAGAAAATCAACAATATAGACAAACCTTTATCCAAACTCACCAAAAAGCAGAGATAGAACATGTAATTCAAAAATCAGAAATGCAGTGGGGGACATAACACCAGACACTGAGCAAATCCAGACAATACACAGGTCATAGTTTGAAAATCTATACGCCACAAAATTCAAAAACTCAAAGGAAATGGACAAATTATTTGATAACTATCACTTACCAAATTTAAATCAAGAATAGGTAAGCAACTTAAATAGACCTATAACCCCTAATGAAATAGAAGCAGTCATCAAAAGCCTACAACCAAAAAAAGCCAAGGGCCAGATGACATAAGTGCAGAATTTTACCTGAATTTCAAACAAATGCTAATGACAATACTTCTCAAGTTGTTCCACAAAATAGAAGCAGAAGGTTCTATACCAAACTCCTTTTTTGAGGCCACAAAATTACCTTGGTACCCAAGCCACACAAAGACACAACTAAGAAAGAGAACGATAGACCAATATCACTCAAGGACATTGATGCAAAAATGCTCAATAAAATACTGGCAAATCTAATCTAAGAACACATCAGAGAAATCATCCACCATGACCAAGGAGGCTTCATCCCAGGGATGCAGGGATGGTTTAACATATGAAAAATCTATCAATGTGATCCTCCATTTAAACAAACTGAAAAAGAAAAACCACATGATCATCTCACTAGATGCAGAAAAAGCCTTTGACAAAATTGAACACTGTTTCATGATGAAGGTCTTGGAGAGATCAGGGATAATATGAACATACCTAAACATAATAAAAGCAATATACAGTAAAACAACAGCAATTATCAACATGAATGGAAAGAAGCTTAAGTCTAGTCCTCTAAAATCAGGAACAACACAAAGTTACTCTCTCTGTCCATATTTCTTTAATATTGTACTTGAAGTTCTTGCTAAAGTAATAAGACAATAGGAGAAGATCAAAAGTATCCAAATTAGAAAGAGTCAAACTGTCACTGTTTACAGATGATATGATAGTTTACATAAGCAACCCCAAAAAAAAAACTATACCAGGAAACCCCTAGAGCTGATAATCACCTTCAAGAAACTAGCAGGATAAAAGAATAACTCAAAAACACAAAAACAAAAACAAAAAACAAAAAGGAGCCCTACTATATAGAGAAGACAAAGGGGCTGAGAAAGAAATCAGAGAAACAGCACGTTTTATAATAGCAACACACAACACAAAGTATCTTGGGGAAACCCTTATCAAACTAGTAAAAAAACCTATATAAAAATGAAAAGATGTGGATTCCTTCCAGACTAATGTGGTTTGATCAAGCCAGACCACCTGAAACAGAGTACCAGATGATCCTACATTCAAAACAGCTGGACAAAGCAGCCTTACAGACTACAGCCAGGATTTCTGAAACTTCTTGGAATCCCCCATGACAGCTCCCCTTACCAGCAGGAAGTAGTTTGGAAAGAACAACGCCCAAATTCGCAAATATTGTCTATAAATTTTTTTTCATTTAAATGGACTTGGTTATATAAAATAAAAAAAAAGAACTTTGTGTCTTTAAAGATAGAAATTAAAGAAGAGAAGATACCAGAAAATGGAAAGATATCCCATGTTCGTGTATAGGTAGAATAAACAGTAAAATTGGCAATCTTGCCAACAGCAGTCTCCAGATTCAATGCAAAGCCTATCAAAATCCCAGCACAGTTCTTCACTGACCTTCAAAGGCTAATACTTAACTTTATATGGAAAAACAAAAGACCCAGGATATTCTGTATAATAAAGGAAATTCAGGAGGCATTACCATCTCCAACTTCAGGATCTACTATAGAGCTATAGTCCTGAAAACTGCTTGGTATTGGCACAAAAATAGGCAGGTAGACCAAGTGAATTGAATTGAAAATCCGGATACTAACCCACACCTATGAAGACCTGATTTTGGACAAAACACCTAAAAGTATTCAATGGAAGGGGGAAAGCATCTTCAACAAATGATGCTGGCATAATTGGATGATGGTATATATAAGACTGCAGATAGATACATGTCTATGGCCATGCACAAAACTCAAGTCAAAATGGATCAAAGACCTCAACATAAATCCAGCCACACAAACTCTTAGAAGAGAAAGTAGGAGATACACTTGAACCAACTGGTGCAGGAGACTGCTTCCTGCAAAATACACCGGTACCACAGACACTGAGATTGATAATAAATAAATGGGACCTCCTTAAACTGAGAAGCTTCTGTAAGGCAAAGAGCACAGTCGACAAGACCAAACAGCAGCCCACAGACTGGAAAAAGATCTTCACCAACTCTATATCTGACAGAGGGATGATCTCTAAAATATACAAAGAACTCCAGAACCTAGTCAACAAACACCAAATAATCCTATTAAAAATGGGGCACAGAACTGAAGAGAGAACTTAAGAAAGTGCCCAACATCCTCAGGGAAATGCAAATAAAAACAACTCTGAGATACCATCTTAACAGCTCTCAGAATGGCTAAAATTAGAAACACCAGTGACAACTTATGCTGGAGAAGATGTGCAGAATGGGGAACATTTCTATTCCTGGTGGGAGTGCAAACTTGTACAGCCATTTTGGAGATCAGTATGGCAGTTCATCGGGAAAATGGGAATCAGTCTACCACAGGACCGGGCAATCCCACTCTTAGGCATACACCCAAATGATCCACATCCATGCAACAAAGGCATTTGTTCAACTATGTTCATAGCAGCATTATTTGTAATAGCAAGAACCTGGAAGCAAAAACCTAGATGTGCCTCAACTGAAGGATGGATAAAGAATATGTGGCTCATTTACACAAGGGAATACTACTCAGCTTGAAAAAAAAAAAAAAAAAACTGAATCTTGAAATTTGCAGGCTAATGGATGGAACTTGAAGAAACCATCCTGAGTAAGGTAACCCAGTCACAAAAAGAAGAACATGGATTTTTGACATAGAGCAAAGGATCACCAGGCTATAATTTACACGTCCAGCGAAACTAGGATACAAGTGCCTCCTAAGAGATTCATACAAGGTCCCTCAAAGAAGGGGAATGGAACAAGATCTCCTGAAAATATTGGGAGGAGGAGTGCAGTGAGAGGAGAAGGAGTTAGAAGAAAGAGAAGGGGAGGACATGTGGGATGAGGGAGATCAAGTCAGGGGAGAAATAGATGAGAGCAAAAAATAACTACAACAAAAAAGGTGATACAATTAAAGAGGGATTCATTACAGTTTTGAAGAGAAAACTGACTATAATGTCCAGAGACCGAAAAGGATGATCCCAACTATCTATTTGAGCTACAGTGGATAGGCTACAATAATGCCCTTCCCTGATAATGAGATTGATTACTAACGTACCTGCCATCATAGAGCCCTTATCTAGTAGCTGATGGTAACAGAAGCAAACCCCTACTGCTAAACACTAAGCTGAAGTCTCAATATGTTTGTTGTATTTTCACCCTCCTTAAGATGAACCCTGAAATTGGCATTAAGAATCTTTTTTTCCAGTTTTTTATTTCAATTTATATTCCAACAACAGTTCTTCCTCTCACCCCCTCATCCTATAGTCTTCACATTCCCCCTAGCACACTTCCAGTTCTCTCCTCTTCACAGGTAAGAGCTCCCATGAAGAGTCAACATAGTTTGTCACAATTGGTTGGGGTAGGTCCAGGCCCCTGTCCCATGTATTAAAACTGAGCATGGCATCCCACCATGCAGAATGGGCTCCAAAAAACGAGCTCACGTACCATGTTTGTATCGTGGTCCTATGGGCAGGGGCCCCTCTGATTTTCCAAGTTTCACAACTGTCTCCCACATACAGAGGGCCTAGTTCAGTCTCCTGGAGCCTCTCCAGTTGTAGGTCAAGAGTTCATGAGCTTCCACGGGCTTGTTTCAGTTGTCTGTAGGTTTCTCCATCATAATCTTGACCTCCCTTGTTCATATGTTCCCTTTATCATTGAATAGGTATGAACTTATTGAACCTGGCTAGAGTAGATATAGTAATGCTTCAGAGAGGAATGGACACTGTTAGGACTTAGGGGTACTTTACATTATGACAGCTAGACCTCTAGTTACATGTAATTTCTGCATCTGAAAGGTTAGAATCTGAGCTACTTTTTAATTTCTAAATGTTTTCTAAAGGCATAGGAAACATATGCTATAGTTATAAATTCATGCTATAGTTAGGCATTAGAAAGGCATCAACCACCATATATCCACTATTTAAAAACTGTACATGCAAGAAAAGATGGTTTACACATATCCGTTATTTACTGAGCACCTTTGCAAGTTGGTACTGGTCTTTTTCTGACAACGACATCTGTGAGTTTTCTATTGAAGAGTTACTTCCTTGTTGTCCTCTGTTTAGAAGTCCAGGAGTGTAGATCAGGCAGTGTAGAGGAACAGGCAGGCTGATAACTTAGCTGTGTTGTTTCTGGAAAATTGTATATTTGAATATACTCTCCGTAGGTACCTAGGGATGCTAGGTGAATTAAATGCTGCCTCTCTGACCTCCCCTAAACTCCAGCATTACAATCCTGGCAGAACTCTGACAGATTATGTTACCCAGATGAACACACTGCAAAGAAGACTTGGGTCTACTTCACAGTCAGGTGCTGTATTTTAACCACTTTTCTGTGGTCGCTGTGTGAGATTGTAATTCCTCAACATTTTCCTCTTGTTAATCGAATCTTGTAGCTTGGTGCATAAGTTTCCAGGTTGTCTCAGTTTAACTCTGACCAGCAGAAAATAGGCTCTTTAATACTCCTGTGCTCTACCAATTACCCCTGACAGAACGATTTGGTTCTGCCTTCATTTGGATTAGACAAGATGCATGATGGGCACTGCAAGGTACTCTGAGGCTGAGGCCCAGGGCAGAACCTGTTTGACATATGGGAGAAAGTGGTAAGGTGCAGAAGGCAGAGCAAGCCTTGACCTAAACAAGGAATGCAGCCACTGTCTCCATTCCTGATCGTCCTTCTTTCTACATGTCATTTTAACAAGCCATCCCTGGTAAGAGACTGTAAACATCATCTTTCTCTCCTCAAAAATTCTGTGTCATACATTCCAGAAATGTAGAATTTAATGGGCTAGAGAAATGGCTCAGCAGGTAGACTTGTCCTCCACGCCCCAGTACCTGAGTTCAGTCACTATGACCCACAAAGTAGGAGAGAAGCAACTTCCACAGGCTGCCTTCTACTAGCACTGTGAGATATCAGCCACACACACACACACAGGTAAAAATGTAATTTTAAGAGAATTTTTTACAGATAGACTATGTAAGAGCTATCTTTTATTCTTCAAAACTATCCAAAATATCATACTTCATATAGAGGCAGAGTCCGTTCATCATGGGAAAACTTCCTGTCTTCCTTCACACACTGCTGTCCCAAACACTGTCATTGTAGCTTAAATTATGTGCTAGATATTCACTTTGATCTTTTGTTTTTATTAATTATTTTGTGTGTGAGTGTTTGCCTTCATGTGGGTCTGTGTATCACATGCGTGCCAGGTACCTGCAGAGACCAGAAGAGGATGTCAGATCACTTAGGACTGAGTTTCTGATAATTAGGAGCTGCCATGTGGATGCTGGGAATCAAATCCAGGTCCTCGGAAGAGCAGCCAGTGCTTTTCTAAGCCTTGTCTCCAGCCCCTGATCATTTTCAAGAGCTCTCTTTCTGTGAATACCACATACTGTGGACTAGGGTTATCTAAATTCAGTTTAGCCCTTTTTCCAAGAAGTCATTTATTTAACCCAAGCAAACTTCAGCCCAGTCATAAATCATATTAACATGGTTTCAAATCCTTTCCTGTAGGAGCAGTCATGGTGACTTCTAATGTAATTAGCCTCTTAGGACTTAATTTGAGTTATGAGGGCTGAAGAAATGGATCTTCGTGAAAGAACACACACTATTGTTCTAGAGAAACTGTGGCTGGTTCCCAGCACCCAGAGTCATATAGCTCAAAACTCTTTTGTAACTCCAGTTTCAGGGGATCCAGTGCTTTATAGCACACTTATAGTGTTCTCACTAGTATGCAAGTGCACACACACAAGCACACACACACACACACACACACACACACACACCACACCCCAAATCTTTAAGAAGGAAAAGTGAAGTTCAAGTCTGAAGACATTGGGTTTTTTTCCTTTTTTATATTTATGTCTATGTGCACATCTTTGTAACAAGCATGCATGTGACACTGAAATAATATTTGTAGAAACTGGTTCCGTATTTCCACTGTTGGGTTCCAGGGATCAAACTCTGATTGTCAGACTTGGCAGCACACCGGCCATTGAAGCAGGTCATGGCCTCCAACTGTTTGAGATGGTTTTAAACAGAGCATCTGCCTTTGTGAACTGGCTGCCCTGATACAGGAACAATCCAACTGTCTTGTTTTTTAATTTTACAGGTTCACCTGCTTTGCAGTTTCATACTGGCATGAGGAGATAATCCTCAATTTCATATTTCCATGAGGAGATAACCTTCTGAAAGAATTACTAATTGAATTTCAAAGCCTTGGGAACACACAAAGACAAACTTGAGATTTTGTATGTAAGCATTGTGTGTTCATGCACAATAATTATTAAATTACATGTATATTCATGGTATGCTAATTTGAATAATTAATTTATAAAATATGAGATTGGTGAAAAGATTATCCTTTTTCAAATGATGCTGCTAGATGTGTAGCTTGCAGTGTCCTGCTCTTTTCTTACAATGCTACATGTTTGTGTCTAATATATTTGCTGCTGGTGATGAAGACAGTACACAGCACTTGTAGAGACCTAATTTTGTATAATGGTAGAAGTTTGAACTTTACTGGGGTATTTTGTCAAGTCCTGAAATAAAAATGACAGCATCATTTAACCATACTGTATTTGAACCTTCTTCTTTCTAAGCTGTGCCACACTTCAGCTCTTGGTACACATCAAGATCCAGTAGTGGGTTTATCTCTCCCTACTTTTCATGACATTTTCACTGTCCCTATGTATGAACTATCCATAAGTGTTTTCAATTCTACAGTTGGCATTCTCATGATTAGTTCATATTTTCTCACATTTAGTATCCTTGCATCCAAAGAAGCCTCCTCACAAATATAGACACTTATATCAGCCCCCTAAATGTGAAATTGTATCAATAACATCCCTACTAAAACAGCTTTGACTAAAATAGCAGTGCTATTGTTACACCCAGAAGATACTGTTTTGCTATCAACTGTCTTTGGTTTATAGGGGACACAATGACAAAGCTGTCCATATCTTTTAATTTCTAATTCCCAGATTAGCAACTAATCTTTCTATAGAATAGCAAAGCTTTTCTAGCTGTAATGGGAAAGCGTTGCATAAAAATCTTTTAAACCTAATTTGCTGCCAAGTCAAGGCAATTGTATATAAAACTGCAGGCAGTCAAGTGCATCACAGCTGAATCCACTCCATGGCTAGATGGACCATGAACCCTCTTATGGCCATAGGCCTATTCTGTGTTATTTTCAGTCTGGTCTGTGATCAAATCCCAAATTTGTTGAATTCTAGTGCTTGGGCCCTTTATTTAATTCTCAGCCCTGAAAATATGTCAAAGTCTAAAACTAGTCAGTGAAAAGACCAGCTTTACTCAAGGGTCACATCTCTGCCATAAATCAAAGTCTAGAACCCTTTACAGGTGTTAATTGGACTAGCATGTTTTTGGTTTTGTTTTCTGTTTATTTGTTTGTTTGTACACAGTCTTGCTATGTATACTAGTTTGGCCTCAAACTCAAAATCCTCCTGCCTCAGCCTTGAGTGATAGAATTACAGCATCACAGATAAACAGAGTAATGTTGGCTCCTCTAGTTCAGGTGATTAGCATGTCACACAGTTGGGCCCATGGGTACAAACTGTGAGGTTCAGGCTCCTGAACACAGACCCCCCATGGAACACAGCCATTGGTGCCATTTATCATTCCAAGCTAAAGCTCAGAATTCACTTGTCTCAAGATTTTACTCATTTAAAACTCTGGTAATTGAAACTTGCCTAACTGTATTCTGGAAAGGACACACAGAATCATGAACAAGTCACAATCAAATCCCATAAGAATTCACCAAAATAGGACCTTATGGGACTAGTAACATCCACATGCACACTTTGGTGTTTATTATTTTTAGGAAATGTGGTTATCAGGTTTAGTACAAGGTCTCAGCCATCTTCCTGTAGCTGTGCTTCAAGATAAAATATCAAAGGTCACATAAATAGTGCTGGATTTTACATAAAGCTTTTGTCAGTGAGTTTGTTCCTTACCCTCTCACATCTTTATATATATATATATATATATATATATATATATGTATGTATGTATGTATGTATGTATGTATGGTCTGCATACATGAATAACCCCTTGTCTTTGCAGAATTTTAAACTTGCATACCTAGACTCTTCAGGACTGTCTCCCTGGAGCAATATGTGATTCTGAAGTTAATACCGAGACACTATTGATGGGAGATACCATTCTGGAAATGTGTTTCTCTTATTGGTTAATGAATAAAGCACTGTTGGACAATGGGAAAGCAAGATAGGCAGGACCTGGGTACAAGGAGGATCCTGGAAGTAGTAAGGAGGAGATTCAAGAATGAGGACTGAGAAGAATGCCAGGGTCTCTGTTCAGTAAGATAGGACCATGTGGAGATACTTAGATTAATAGAGATGGGTTAATATTTCAGAAAGGACAAATCAATAATTAACACAAGTAACAGGCCAAACAGAATTATATCTAACATAGCTGCTGTGGCTGTGGGTCCAGACCAGAAGGGAAACCACTAATAACACACTGTGTTCTCTAGCTTCTGCTAATTAAAATATTTCCCTGAAACTATTTTTAACTCAAAAGCTTACCTTCCACACATTTCTATGGAAAAACATCCTACTAAAACTATTATACTCTGTTTTAATGCCATTGGGTTTGCTAAAAAACACAGCATTAATAAGAAGGTTCAGATCATAAGATGATAATATAATTGTGTATGTGTAGAGTATCAGTCCCAAGAGAGCTCTAGTGTTAAATCAGTATGAACCTATCAGTCAAAATTCCAGATGTCGACTACAATGATATTAGAAAGGGATTTAATACACCCAAAATAACATCTGTATTGAAATCAAATTCTACAAATGCAGATGCAAAGAAATTATAAAAAGCACAGGGACGCAAGCCTAGAGCAAACTTAACCATGGACTACACTGAAGAATTGAAATTGATTTGAAATTTGATCACATAACTAAAGGTCCAGGAACAAGGGCAGTATACTACTAGACAAGGATGAAGAAAGAGATCAAAGGGATAGTCCCCAGGCCCAGAAATTATCTGACTGCTCTCTGGTTCTCAGCAAAGTTCACTAGCACAAGCCAAGACAATGCTGCAATAACAAGACACTAAAATGTGGGTGTGAGGAGACTCTACAAATCAACAAGTTCATCCCTTTCTCACATCAAAATAATTCAACACAATCCTAGATCATCAATACTAGAGTCAGCAAGGTTCAATGAAGAAATCACATTCCTGTCATGAGGCTGGGAAAGACAATGGCCAAGAATGTTGCATTAAGTTGAGCATTTTGGCTGGGCCCAGCTTTGTGGGGCATGCTTTCAATTCCAGCAGTCAGGAAGCAGAGACAGGCCTGTCTCCATAAATTAGAAGCCAACCTGATCTACAGATTGAGTACCAGGACATGAAAATTTACATAAATGAAAAAAAAAAAGAGGATGGGAGGATATATTTGTAGTTATTTTTTTTCCCCAAAGGAAACACAAAATTGAACATGGCTTATCACCATGCTTTCAAAGTCCATTAAACAGTTATTTGTGGGAGCCACATTTAAGGGAGAAAGGTACATTGGTCAATATTCAAGAGAAGTTTTGCTTAAATAAAAAGTAAATTGTCTGTTAACAGTCCCAAAGAAGTAGCCTAACTGAATTAACAAAAGACTTAAAAAGTTCTGACGACTTACAAATATTTATAAACAAATAACAAGGAAGCACAGAGCAGTGGCTGGAGTGAGATGCTGCCTTAAGGCAAGCATTGCCAGTAACTTCTACAACAAGGAAGGGTCAAGGAAGCTTCAAACATTCAGAAGAGGATGGACCTTCCAACAATTTGATTTCAGATAACTGACCTCCATTACTGCAAAGTGACAATCTTCTTTCTCTATCTATACCCAGGGTATATTAGCTGTAGAAAATCTAAAATACTAACAGAGACGAAGAAGAGTCAAGACTATGATTAGGACCAACTACCGACATGATATTAAAAAATTAATAATGAAAGCTGTCCAGAAATGGAATATGTTGCTGCATTAGGTACAGGGCAGTCCAGGACATCAAAGCAGTGGAGAGAGATACCAGTTTAGTGGTGCCTCATATCTCCTTACAGATGCTAAACGGCCCAGCCAATGGCCCTTTCAATTGTTAATCTACAATGCTTTGTATTTTATGTTAATTGTATTAGATAATGATCTGAATTTCAACTAATAAAAGCATATGGCTCAAGAGCAATGGAGCATAATACAAAGATTTACTTTTAAATGTATGAAATATTCCATTTTAAAAAGACCCTCTTCCAAAAAATGTGCTCTATATGCATGTTCCTGAGTGCTGGGATTAAAATCATGCTCCATTTTGGCTCAGCCAAAATGCTCAACTTAATATAACATTCATGGCCATTGTCTTTGCCCAGCCTCATGTCAAGAATGTCACATCTTATCTAATCGTTAATGTCCTTTGTATTGGTGATATAAGAATGTCTTGACCTCAGCAAGTGGGAAAACTCTGATTGCAGGCTTATGCCTGAGGGACCTGCAAGACCAAACTAGGCATCCTGAACATAGGTATCAGTCAGGGACTCAGATGCAACAGACTATTAAAATTCCCCATCACTTTTGTAACTGATGTTAAAACCATCTACTGTTTCTTTGGGTTCTATCAGATTTTTTTGAAGTTCTAACATTTAATCTTGATTTTAGCCCAGTGACTTTATGCCATTTTATTAGTATACAGTTGGATTCATTTGTTTCATCTTTATTCTTTTTTTTTTTTTTTTTTTTTTTTTTTTGAGAAAGGGTTTCTATGTCTGGTTGTGGAGGTTGTCCTGGAACTCACTCTGTAAACCAGCTTGACCCAAAGTCTGTCTGCCACAGCCTGCCAAGTGTTGTATTAGAGGCTTTACCACCACCAGCAGCTTATTTGTCACTTTTCAAAAGAGGGTCATTTTTCCTTTTCTTAATTTTGGATTTTTAAAAACAAAAATATTTACAGACATTTACAATACATAGCTGAAGCTATGTAGATATAATTTATATTATTTTGCCAGGTTTTTAAAATGCCATATAATATATGTGAGATCTATTCATTTCATTTCTTGAAAAACAAAAGAAAACACACCCTGATCACATTTGGCAATGGAAGATTTTTGCAAGTTTGTGGTGTGATGTTAGCTATTCCAAGATGTTACCTTTATTGCTATAGAGATAGTCAAGATATTTCCAAGGAGGAAGAGAATATAACAGGCAATTCTCATGGGAAACCAGAATCATCCTGAAGTCTAAGGACTGGAATTCTCTTAATTCATAAGACATGTTGATTTCCAAGGAAGAGAGGACGTGATTGGGTTTGTGTATTCCTTTTCAAATCAGAACTAAAATGGTTTGAATTTTGTGATGGTCTAACTCAGCAGAGGTGCATCTTCTTTGAGTATCTAATCTTTACATTAGTCTGAACACTTCTACACCAGCAGGATTGATTTCTCTTAAAGCCACCAGCACTGTCCAACAGTTTTCATAGCAAGAGTGGCGCAATATATTTCTATTTAGAATACATTTGATTTGATTCTGAACATAAAGACTACTTTGGCTTTTCTCACAACTATTTGGGAGCAGAGTGTATATGCTGTGACTACTTAGTGGTATAAACATCCTTGAAGACCGGATTTTCTGTTCATATATTCAGTTAGTAATTACTGAAGTGTCTTGGACTATTGGCCTATGATTTCATCCTTTTGTAATAGTAGCACCACCTTAAGTTTCTCTGATTTCATTTAGATTCTATGCCACTTTGACTGATTATAGGTATGCTTTATGCCTTTATTTTTGAAGGACGTTTAGTTTGAAACTTAAAACAAAGCTTTCCTATTATATTGAAGACATTTTGTAAATATATATTTAATCCTTTGAAACTCCACTGCAGGTGCTGGGGTGGTGGCTCAGTGGGAAAATGAGTGCCACACAATAGTGAGGACCAGAGTTTGCCTCCCAGGCATATTAAATTTGAACAGGCACAGCAACATGCCTGGGACCCCAAGCTCAAGGGTCATCCATGGGCAGGATGTGCTGCTAGCAACATGACTTAAAGAAGTAACCTCAATGTGAGGGATAAATACCCAGACCCAGGGGCACAGTTGAGCTGTGGTGGATGCAGAGTACTTTGAAGCTTCTGGCCATAGCTAGCCTCTTGAGGAACACTGAAATGAGTATTATATAAAAGTAGCCTGCCTTGATTTAGTCTTTGTGCCTTTAGCCCTGGAGGAGAATGAATAGTTAGGTCACTAGAAGGTTCTGTAGGTGTGACTAATTTCTAGATAGACATACCAGGTCCAGGTAATCAGGTGACCCAATGTAAAGGACACTTCAAACAAAATGACATCCAACCCAATGCTTCACTGTAGCTTCTCTACCTTGTAATAGCATAGACTATGAGAATTTCCCAATGGCTTCTGGTCTCATTCAGAGAAATGGGCACAGTTCTTACCATGGCCTCCAGAAATCAGTCTGGCCTCCTGTAACCTCTGTGATTTCGTGTCTAATCTCCCTCTCATCCATCCCATTCTTAATTAGCCACATCCTCACATTATACTTTGGATCTGTTGCTGACCTCATTCACACTCAAAGCTCACCACCTCATCTTTTCAAGCCTGTGCTGAAATACTATCATCTCAGCAGAGGATCTGAGTGAAAAATTGCCTATAAAAATAAATGAAGCATGTGACATGATGTTACAATTGAGCAGGTGATAAAAGAACAGCAGTAATTCTCAGACTTGCCCTTCTAATAGATGTCATCACACAGCCAACAATGTGCGGTGTCTGTATCCTTTATATGTGAAACAGACAAACATATGATTGGTGATTGCTAATGCAAAATGCAGAAATAATCTTTCAACATGAACAGGTTGAAATCATGAACATCCTTAGTTACAAAGAGGGAACAAATTGCAAGAACTGAACTCCTGAGCCGCAGAGAAAATTGTGTCCACTAGCAAAAGGAAGTCTCTCAGATATCCTGGACTTCTACCTTCTTGTCAATCAGAATCAACAGATAACCACTTAATCCAGGCAGTTTGAACACTTTTTCCTGACGAACATCTACACAGGGTGGGGGGTGACTGAGAAAATAATTCCTTTGCCCATCCCCACTATTTTAATGCATTTTATTGCTATGATGAGTTGTCTAACTTCATATTCTCATTTCCTGCTTTGATTACAGGACAATATAGACTTGCTTTAAGTTGTCACAGTTATGTTTGAAAGATAGGCATCTCTAAGTTACATGTACTGGAAACATCTTTGGTGTAGTTTCCTCTTTTTATATGTCTGACAATTAACACCACTTTTATGATAAAACTTACTTCTTACCTGCTAATTTTTTCAGTTCATATGTTAATACAAAGAAGTCATCAGTCTGAGACACACTCTAGAAATGTTTTTGAGGGAGGAGAAAGGAATGGATTGCTAGAGCAGATGGGGGAGGAAAGAATGAAATATTATTTTACAAGCACAGCTCAACTCTGTCTAACAAGTTCATTTGGAACAAAATGTCACACTAGTCATTTCAGTAAAGAAAGAGAGCTGACAAAGGTCTGGTTGTTTCCACAAGCCAGGAACAGTCAGAAATATGAAACAGCTTGTGCTAAAACTGCAGATAAAGTCACAGAAGTAACCTACCTGTTTTAAGGCCTTTAATGCTGAGAAGTGAGTGTACATGGGGTTTGTTCCCAATTTATGTTCCTAATTGAGCTCATTCAGGAGCACAGTTACCAGAAGAAGCCCCTGGGGGAGGAGAGTCTCTGCAAAGCTTCAGGGAACAAAGAGCTGGGAGAAGCCTGGGGCAGCAGGATTTAATCTCCTTATAGGAGAACCTGGGTGTGTAGGAAGCCACTGGGACAAGGAGGAGGAGGGAATTGGGGTGGGGGTAAGGAAGGAGTAGGGTGTCCTCAGGGTTCTGCCTCAGCCTTGGTTGATAGACCATAGCCTGGCAGTCCCACCCTCACCACCTCACTCCCCACTATGGCTTGTAGTCTGGAGGCAGCTGCTGATTTTAAATTTGGAAACTCACTGAGGTGTGGTAGAAGCTTCCACTCCAGGTCCTGTGGTGCACCTGCCAAGCCAGGCTCACAGGTGCTGGCCTGCTCGCCCTCTCCTTCTGTTTCTGTGTGGGGAAGATGGCCGGGCAGGTGAGGAAGGTTGGAGCAGTTGTCAAGCACCAAGCTTGTCCTAGGCTGCCCTGGAGCTCTATCCACTTGTGTCTTAACAGATCTTTCCTCTCCATCCTGGCTCTGCCTGAATCGCAGACACTATGGAGGACTAGGAGAGACTGAAGGAGATTGAGTATGGCAGGGCAAAGGTAGGAGCACAGTGGCCAGGCCATGATGGGAGGCGGTTATCCTGGGGCTGGGTGGGGGTGGGTAGTGTGCCTTGGGGAGAGGCCGGGCCATGGTTCAGGTGCTGGTACTGGGAAGAGCTGTCCCCTGGCTGCTTTAGGAGACCTGATGCCTGCACTGCCAGGCTCCTTCCTGCCTGGTGCCATACAAAGCCCCCTGTTAGCCTCATCATAAACTGGTATGGGATTGCCCTGCAGCCCCAGCCTTTAAAGTTCTAAATGAAGTTTTGTTAGTGGTTCGGGCTTTAAGCTTTCTGAGTCTGTGTTTAGTGGTTTCATTATTCTCAGGGACACCCATGCTGTGATCACAAGCCTGCTGAATTTAGGTGTGTGTGTGTGTGTGTGTGTGTGTGTGTGTGTGTGTGTGTGTGTTTGTATTCTTCTGTGACACCTGCCTCCTTGAGTGTCCCAGAAATTTGTAGGGACATTTTTAGCAGTCTGTTTTTGTCTGTCTGTCTGTCTGTCTGTCTGTCTGTCTGTCTGTCTATTCTCCTCCTCCTCCGTCTCCTTCTCCTTCTTTCCTTCTCCTTCTCTTTCTCCTTCTCCACCACTAACCCCTCATCCTTCTGTCCCCAGTTCTTGGGGTACAGATATATATGTAATTGTAAATACAATATGAGGTTTTAATTTCTCAGAATCAGCACAGCAGTTAAGATCTACACAGAGAGCAATAACCTGAAACATTTAGGAGACCTTTTTAGCACCAGTCCCTTAGGGTTTTAAGTCAAGGAGAGTGTGTATGTTTACTTAGCACAATAACAAAACGTGGCACCTTCCAGTACTCTGGCTCAGTGGCAAGAAATGCCTTCAGGAAAGTTTACTTTTTCTCTGAGGATGAGAAAATGCTCTGATTGTATTTATTTTCTCAGGGGAAACAGGTGGGATCAGTAAATCTCTGAACTAAAATCTTGAGTTAATAGAAGAAGCAGTTTGAGAATCTTTTAGTATGGGGTTAGTTTAGGCTATAGCTTCTCTACCTACCAGTAAGGTAAAACCAGTACAGGCTTATTTTTTTTTTCTATATCTAGACATCTATGATTCAACAGCTTTGAATGTGTACTAACTCTGTGTCCAGGGATATCTGGGAATATATTATATGGAGTGCTTTTGCCTGGGTCTTAAATACTGACCAAGTGCCTCTCATAATGATAATTGCAGGAAGGCAGATCTCTGCAATTACAATGGAGAAGGAAATAAGAATCTGTTTCTGGGAACCTGGTCTCACACATAGCTAAGGAATATAATCAGCAAACTTCCAATGCATGGGAGAAATTGTTCCCAGTAAATGATCAGACAGTGTTAAACTGTGGGAAGTAAATACAAGTGTGTTACAGAAAGGGATAGGCTACAAGAAGAATCTATAGCAAGAAACAGCCACTTTTCTTCATTAGACTATAACGCCAAATACAACTTTGGTATTGGTTTAATGTAACATAATTGGATGAAATTATCCTGAGTTGTCTCATGATATTATAGCTGTATGATTTCTGTGTGATCTTGCAGCTTGTAGCAAGGGTTGGTTGTTTTGAGACAGGAGTTCTCTGAGTGATTGTGGCATAGCTGAACCTTGCTCTGTATACCATGCTGGCCTTGAACTCACAAAGATCCACTTGCCTCTACCTCCCTATTGCCAGGATTAAAGCCTCAGCTACTCTGTTTATTAAACCTCAGCTAGTCTGTTTATTCTTGGTGCCAGATTTTAATATACAATATGTACTTAATTGTCATGTAGAGGGATTATGTCACAGAAGTCTTTTGATTTAGAAAAGATCATCTTGTCCTGGGAACTTGAGTTCAGTTCCTAGAATTCCTATTAAATGCTGAGAATGGTGGCTTACACTCATAACTCAACGACTAGGGAGAAAGAAAAATTTCTGGGGCTGAGTGCTCACTTAGTTTCTCCTACTTAGTGAGTGACCTTGTTTCAAGTCAGGTCAGCTGCCATTCTGAGGATGATACAAGAAGTAGACCTCTGTCTTGTTTGGCAAATCAATAAACCCCTAAATGGTATTTTGGGATGGGGGTGCAAAAAACTAAACCAAACCAAGAAAACTTGAAACCAAAAAATAATTGGAAGAGTTAGAGGAGACAGGAAAGTGTTAACAATAATATCACTAATTTAAAAGCCACTACTTTCCAATTGAAAGTCAAAATTGGCTGGCTGAAAATAAAAACAAGATAAAACAGTTTCTTGTCTGTGAGAAATACATCTCAGTGGCAAAGACACATTGGACTGAAAGGGAATATATCAGAGTCAATATCCCAGGTAACAGGAAGCTTGGAAATCACAGGAGTATGTATACTCATATCTGATGAAGTGAACTTTAATCAGAGTCAATCAGAAAGGATAAAGAAGGTTGCTGCATGTTAATAAAGCGAGGACAATCCTTTCTAGTTCTTGCATCCCCGTCAGTATGCCTGAGCCAGTGAATGCTGCAATGTATGAGATGGAGACCTTTGAGTAATTGCCCATTTTACATGTTTGATCATCATTACTCTCTTATCCCAACAGGGATCTTTCTATCACTCATTAAGCTGTTATGCTTCTGATGCCTTAGTCAGGGTTGCTATCAATCATATCCTGGCAGAATTTTCTCGTTTGAACTGTGGTAAAGTACTGATTCATTTTAAGCCTTCTTTCCTCTAAAATTGGAGGAAATGGGCATTGCTGTGACAAAGGTAAATATCCTAAAGTGCTTGGCAACCACTGCCAAGTGTGGCGCTAAAGCATTTATGGAAGCTCTTTAGGTTGGTACAAACACTTCTATAATTACACAATTGGGTTTCAGCTTTTTCCATGTTCACTGGCAGCAGAGAAAGCTATTGTGAACCAAACACAGTGATGAACAGTGTACTGAAGAGCCTTCCTCTGGGGGCTCTTCGTTGTGCCTTTCAACTATAGGAGCATGTTGGCTGGGCTATCAAAATGAACTTTCTTTCATCTTAGAGAATAGCGACAGATATAGAGGAGAAGAAAGCCAAAGAGGTGATGAAAAACCGTTTCAGGGGCTAAGGAGATGGTGTAGCTCTAAAGTGCTTGCTGTCCTAGCATGAGGTCCTGAATTGGTTCCTCAGCACCCATGTTAAATCTTGGTTGACAGTTTGTTTCTATAATCACAGCAATGGGGAGGTCAAGAAAGGAGGATCCCTGGGGCTTTGTCTCAGCCAGTCTTGCTGAGCCAGTGTGTTCTAGGTTCCAGCTCCAGTATCCTATCTCAAAATATTAAGATGAAGAGAGATTGAAAAATACACCTGACATTGAACTCTGATATTACATACATACACTGAAAGGAATCACAGTCTATAGCCTGTCCAATTACCCTTCATATGGAGAAGTATATGAGGGAAATTAGTGGTGATTGGAAGATAAGAAGGTAAATTGTAACCACACAGGTATTTGAGGAATGATTAACATTTGAATTCACTATATGTGTTTTTAATGAGCAAAGTGCTTGACATACAAGCATGAGCTTGTATCCTTAACACCCACTTTCAAAGTATGAAAATGTGTGTGTGCATGGTTCCTGTACTGGGGAGGCAGAGACAGAGGATCCATAGGGCTAGCTGGCCAGTGAGTGTAGCTGAATTTGTGGTCCCCATGATCACTGAAATGCTGTTGTCAGGTAAATACATTCAGTTTAAGATCATAATAAATAAATCAAGAAATTGGTTTCAACAGATAAATGGCTGCTGTTTTGTGACAAAATCAGCAAAGCCTGATTTTATTTAGGATATATTTTTCAGGATATTTATAAATGTATTTTTATACATTTATTAAATATATATATATATATATATATATATATATATATATATACAGTATATAAACTACATATGATACTAATGTTTTCTGCTGTGGAAAGTTACCTAGCTTGCTAACAAGGCTTTCCTGCATGTATGTCTATTGTTTTTGATAATTAACAAAACCAGCTATCTCCTTTTTGTAGTGCCGAAATCCTGTTTATTATCTTACAGTATATATCTTATTAATAACAAAGCAGGTTTCTGTACTAATGAACTTGCAGTAAGTAAGAATGTTTTAAAATGGACTTTGTTGTGGAATTTTATGTTTCATCCTTCTTCCTAAGGAATATTCCTAGTACTGAATTATTAAAAACTGTGGATGAACTTATGAAGAAGAATTTGTACTTGAAAATTTGCATTGTGATGAATGAACTCAGTGCAGTCACACCTATGAGGAGATGATGTGTAAGGAGTAGGTTTATCTGTCCACCGCTGGTCTTGTCCCGCTGCCGTGCCAGCTCCAATTATCACACAGAGTCTGTATTTGATGTAATGCTGTTGGCCTGTTACTTGTTTCTTATTGGCTAGCTCTGTCTTAAGTATTAACCCATTTCTGTTAATCTAGGTATTTCCACATGGTCTCATTTTACTGGAGAGCCAGCTGGCGTCCTGCTATCTCCAGAGTCTCCATCTTGACCTCCTTATACTTCCTCTTTCCTCCTTGTCTACTAGTCGCACCTATCTTGCTTTCCTATTGGCCAACAGTGCTTTATTCATTAACCAGTATGACAAACATATTTACAGACTGACATCTCCCATCATCTTCTCTTTTCGGTCTAAATAAAAAGAAAGGTTTTAACCTTAACATAGCAAAATATATCACACAACAGTTATCAAGAATCACAGTTAACAATATTTAGTCCGTTTAGCAAGATTTAAGAAAATATTCCATAATCTATTCTATCTTTTTGAGTCTAAAGTCTTATATGTAACTTACCTTTAAGCCTAACTAAGGAAATCTATAATCATAACTATCTGTCTTCAATTCCTTCAAAGACCACAGAAGGATAGTATATAAACTCTAGAAATGACAGAGACAACTCACTGCCTGGTCAGTCACCTGACATTCTTCTGTAACCTTCCATCTTCAGCCCATAGTCCATAGTATATCTGGCAGATTCTTCAGCAAAACAGGAAATGTTCAACTGTCTTCTTTTTTTTTAATTAATTAATTAATTTATTTTATATAACCAAGTCCATTTAAATGAAAACAAACATTTAGACAATATTTGGGAATTTGGGCGTTGTTCTTTCCAAACTGCTTCCTGCTGGTAAGGGGCCCAGCATGGGGGACTCGAAGAAGTTTCAGAAATTCTGGCTATAGTCTGTAAGGCTGCTTTGTCCAGCTGTTTTGAATGTAGGATCATCTGGTACTCTGTTTCAGGTGGTCTGGCTTGATCAAACCACATTAGTCTGGGGGGAATCCACATCTTTTCATTTTCTGTGGAAACCAAAATAGAAATCCTTTTCCCCAGTAACTTGTCCTTCTACTTAAATTTTGGAGTCAAAGCATTTTTAAAATATATAAATTGAATTAATCCAGCAGTATTTCATTTAACAGTTGTTTCCTCAGCAGTCAAATGATATAAAGACAATATAATGTCATACAGTATCCGTATTCTCTCCATGTTTACGTGGCTTTTTTATTATTCTCTTTCTTCTTCTATTTTTTCACTTTTTGAAACAGGGTTTCACTGTGTAATTCTTATCTGTCATGGAATTCACTCTGCATGCCAGGTTTACTTTAAAATCACAGAGATCTGCTTGCCTCTATCTCCTGAGTGCCACCACACCCAGCTGTTCTCTGTCTTCTTTAATATTTTTAAACCATTTTATGTTTTTTTTTTCTCTCCCAAGCCTATGTATAGTTTAGAACACACTGTAAACTTTTAATGGTTTTTCTTAATGTGAATCTGTCTTTACTGTAAATCTTTATCTTTGTCTGGCCACGAGTCTTTATCTGATAAACAACAACATTGCTAAAATGAAAGTCATATTTGTTTCTTCCACGGTTTATCGAGGATGGTGGCTGCTATTTTACCGCCAGCAATGAGAGCTATGTTCACTGCCTTGGTCTATGCTGACATCAAGGAAAACAAAGAGAGAAGGAGGAAGATTGAGTGTAGCAGGGTGATAGTAGGAGCATGGAGGTCTGGCCCCATGATGGGTGGCTGTTATTTGCTGGCATGGGTGAGATGCAGTAGGTAAGGCTGCAAGGCTGGCTCAGGGCTGCGGAGATGCATCCCTTCTGGCTGCAGCAGGGGACCTGATGCCTGCACTGACAGGCTCCTTTTTCCCTGGTGCCACACAAAACCCTATCTGAGCTCCACCATAAACTGCTATGGGATTGCTCTGCAGCCTCCGCCCTTAAACAACCAAAGGGAGTTTTGTGAGTGGTTAATGCTTTGAGTTTTCTGAGTGGGTGTTTAGGGATTTCTTTATTATGAGGGACACCAGTGCTCTGATCAATAGCCTGCTGCCATTTGGGGGTGTGAGTATCTGTGATTGTCCTGTGACAGCTGCCTCAAGGTGGCTTGGGTGTGCCACAGGTGAACTTGACCATTGGGGTTTTTTAGAAGTATAATGATAATAATAATAACAATTATTATTATTACTGTTATTTATTTTCTTCTTTTTCTTCTTCTTCTTTTTCTTCTTCTTCTTCTTCTTCTTCTTCTTCTTCTTCCTCTTCTACATCCTTCTCCCTTCTTTTTCTTCTCCTTCTCCTTATTCTTCTCTTGTGTACTTGTGTAGAATGCCTTTGTGTGGAATTCAGAGCATCAAAGGTTCTATAAGTTAAACAGCACCTGTAGAATTGTTGTTAATGTATTTATTATGTATTTCGTGATTTCAATTTTGTGTGTATGTCAAGACCTGTAAACAATCGAGCATTATATGTAGGTGTCCTTCAGTGGGCTAAATGAATAGTTTCACATAGGAATTGAATGTAATGATTTCTTTCTGAAATGACCCCTTTGAGCTTACTTTTGCCTTCCTTGCTTCCTAAAATGAAGTTACCTTTGAGATATTATGTTGTCATATGTGGGGACAATTAAGATATTCTTTAAGCAGTTTTTCCTATTGTACTGGCTGGCTTTGTGTCAACTTGACACAAGGCACAGTCATCTGAGGAGGGAGGCTCAACTGAGAAAGCATCTCTTTAAGTTTTAGTTGTAGGCAAGCCCATAGGGCATTTTCTTAGTGACTGATGGGGGAGAGCACAGCCCATTGTGGGCAGTGCCACTATGGGCTGGTGGTCTCGGGCTGTTGAAGAAGGAAGGTTGAGCAAGCCATATTAAGCAAGCCAATCAGCAGCATCAAGTCAAGTCGCCTGCACCACCTCCTCCCTTCAGGTTCCTGCCCTATTAGAGTTGTGCTGACTGCCTTTGATGATAGAAACAGAAGCCACAGAAAGCCTCTCCTAGTTGCTTTGGTCCTGGTGTTTCATCATAGCAATAGTCACCCAGAGACACCTATGTTCCTTCTTTCTCCTCTCACATTAACAGAGGAAAGAATGTCAGTAATGATTGCAGATTGATGATGCAGAGATTCGGTGGTGCATGCTCAGGATTTGTTTGTTACAAAATATGTGCAGTAGCTGTCTCTGTATTTCTAGAATATGGTTAGGTAATTTTCCCCTAAGTGCCCTCTATGTCAGGTCTAGATTTGAATGTGTCTGAGTAGCATTCTATATATAAATGGAGGAATAATGGAATCAGCATCAAATAAGAAGTATAGGTATCAATATTTAGTCTATTAACATTATAATGATTTATTTATTTTTTCTCATTTTACATATCAATGTATCTTCCCTCTCCCTCTCTATCTCCCACCCTCCCATGTCCCCCCCAACAACCTTCTCTTCCCTACAGGGAGAGTGATGCCTTCCAGGAGGAGTCAAAAATACTATCAAGTCATTTGGAGTAGGGACCAAGCCCTGCCTCTTGCTTCTAGCTTAAGGTGAGTATCCCTCCATGGGGAATGTGCTTCCAAAGTTCTTTTTTTGCACCAAGGATACATTCTGATTCCACTGTCAGAAGACCCTTAGACAGTCCAGTATTTCTAACAGAGACACCTGTTCAAGGGGTCTATGTCTGTCCAACACTGGATTCCTAGTTATCAGCCTGGGGACCAATTAGCTCCTCCTTGCTCAGATCAGCTGTCTCTGTGGTTTTCAGTAGTCTTGTCCTCCCTCTCTGCATGTGGATTCAAGTTCCACTCAGTGTTTAGATGTGGATGTCTGCTTCTGTTTCCATCAGCTACTAGATGAGGATTCTTTGATGGTAGATAAGTTCTTCATCAAATCCCATTATCAGGAAAGTACATTTTTGGTAGCCTAGCATTTTTAGCTAGGGGTCAGTCTTATAGGTCTCTGGACATTTAGAGTCAGTTTTCCCCTCAAACCTATAATGGTTTCATTTTTATGGTCTCTCTCTCTCTCTCTCTCTCTCTCTCTCTCTCTCTCTCTCTCTCCGTCTTTTTTATTTCTCTCTCTCTCTTTTCTCTCTTCTCTATTCTGCTCCTCCCCTGGAATATCTTATTATTTCAACATGAATTCATCTCTTTCCCTTCACTTTCTCCTTGCTCCCTCTCCACTCACTGCTCAGGAGAACTTGTCCCTTTTCCATTCAGTGAGGGACCTTGCATGAATCTCTTAGAATCCTCATTGTATCCTAGCTTCCTCTGTTGGTGTGAATTATAGGCTAGTGATCTTTTTCTCTGTGTCTAAAATGGATATATGAGTGAGTATATATACCATGTTCCTCTTTTTGTGACTGGGTTACCTCACTCAGCATGGTTTCTTCAAATCCTTCCTTCCATCCATTTGCCTGAAAATTTCAAGATTCCATTGTCTTTTTTCCGCAGAATAGTATTTCCTGTGTTAATGTGCCACATATTCTTTATCCATTCTTCAGTTGAGGGGCACCTATGTTGCTTTCAGGTTCTTGATATTACAAAAAATAGTTGAACACATGTCTTTTTTGCATGGATGTGGGTTATTTGTGTATATACCAAAGAGGAGGATTGTGATAGACTGATTGCCATTTTCCTGAGGAACTGACATACTGATCTCCAAAATGGCTGTACAAGTTTGTACTCCCACCAGCAGTGGAGGAGTGTTCCCATTTCTCCACATCCTCTCCAGCATAAGTTGTCATTGGTGTTTCTAATTTTAGCCATTCTGGCAGGAGTAAGATGGTATCTCAAATTTGTTTTCATTTGCATTTCATTGATAGGTAAGGATGTTGAGTACTTTCTTAAATGTCTTTTAGCCTTTTTGATACCTTCTATTGAGAATTGTCTCTTCAGTTCTGTACCCCATTTTTTAATAGGGTTATTTGGGGTTTGGGTACTAGTTTCTAGATTTCTTTGTATATTTTGGAGATAAGCGCTCTGTCAGATTTAGGATTGGTGAAGATCTTTTCCCAGTCTGTGGGCTGCTGTTTAGTCTTGTCCTTGCCTTACAGAAGTTTCACAATTTCAGGAGGTGCCATTTATTAATTATCATTCTCAGTGTCTGTGTTACTGGTGTCATGTTCAGGAAGCTGTCTATTGTACCAATTGATTCAAGGGTACCTCCCACTTTCTCTTCTAAGAAGATCGGTGGCTGGATTTATGTTGATCCATTTGGACTTAAGTTTTGTGCATAGTGATAGAAATGGGTCTATTTGCAGTCTTCTACACACCATCATCCAATTGTGCCAGCACCATTTGATGAATATGCTTTCCTCCTCCCATTGAATATTTTTAGCTGTTTTCTCAAAAATCGGGTATTTGTAGGTGTGTCAGTTAATATCAGGATTTTTGGTTTGATTCCATTGGTCTCCATGTCTTTTTTTGTGCCAATAACAAGATGTTTACAGGACTAAAGCTCCATAATAGGGGTTAAAGTCAGGGATGGTGATGCCTCCTGAAGTTTTTTTCTTTTTTTTTACAGGGTTGTTTTGGCTAACCTGGGTCTTTTGTTTTTCCATATAAAGTTGATTATTATCCTTTCAAGATCAGTGAAGAATTGTGCTAGGATTTTGATGGGGATTGCACTGTATCAGTAGATTACTTTTGGAAAGATAGCCATTTTTACTACATTTATCCTACCTATCCAAGAACATGGGAGATCTTTCCATTTTCTGGTATCTCCTTTAATTTCTTTCTTTAAAGACACAACGTTCTTGCTATATAGGTTTTACACTTGTTTGGTAAGGGTTACCCCAAGATACTTTATGTTGTTGTTTATGGCTATTGGGAAGTGTAATATTTCTCTGATTTCTTTCTCAGCCACTTTGTCATCTGTATATGGTATGCCAGCTTTTTTTTTTTTTTTTTTTTTTTTAGTTAGACTTTTATCCTGCTAGTTTGCTAAAGGTGATTATCAGCTGTAGGAGTTCACTGATAGAGTTTTTTGAACCGCTTATGTAAACTATCTTATCATCTGGAAATAGGGACCATTTGACTTCTTCGTTTTCAATTTGGATCCCCATGAACTCCCTTTGTTGTCTTACTGCTTTAGCTAGAACTTCAAGTACAGTATTGAAAAGAAATGGAGAGAGAGGACATCCTTGTCTTGTTCCTGATTTTAGAGGAATCGCCTTAAGCTTCTCTCCATTCAGTTTGATGTTGGCTGTTCGTTTACTATATATTGGTTTTGTTATATTTAGGTATATGCATGTTATCCCAGATCTCTCCAAGACTTTTATCATGAAAGGGTGTTGAAAAGGGTTTTGACAAATCAAAGGCTTTTTTCAGGATCTAGTGAGATGACCATGAGGTTTTCATTTTTCAGTTTGTTTATATGGTGGATCACATTGATAGATTTTCGTATGTTTAACCTTCCTTCAAACCAGGGGTAAAGCCTACTTGGTCATGGTGGTTGATTTCTCTGATGTTTTCTTGGATTTGATTTGCCAGTATTTTCTTGAGTATTTTGCATCAATATTCATGAGGGATATTGGACTGTTGTTTTCTTTATTAGTTAGTGTCTTTGTGTGGCTTGTGTACCAAGGTAATTTTGGCCTCTTAAGAAGAGTTTGGTAATAAACCTTGTGTTTCTGTTGTGTGGAACAACTTGAGTATTGGTATTAGGTCTTCTTTGAATTTCTGATAGAAATCTGTACTGAATCCATCTGGCCATGGGCTTTTTTTGGTTAAGAGGCTTTTGATGACTGCCTCTATTTCATTAGTCTTATAGGTTTATTTTATGTGTTTATCTCTTCTTGATTTAATAAAGAAATTTTTCCCTTTCCTTTAATTTTAAAATTTTGTGGAGTACAGGTTTTCAAAATATGAGCTGAAAATTGACTGAATTTTCTCAGTGTCCATTGTTACGCCTCCTTTTCCTTTCTAATTTTGTTGATTTGTATGTTCACTCTCTGCTTTTTGGCTAGTTTGGGTAAGGGTTTGTCTATCTTCTTGATTTTTCTCAAAAAACCAACTCTTGGTTACATTGATTTTTTTTTTTTGTATTATTTTCCTGGTTTCTACTTTATTGATTTCGGGCCTCAAATTGATTATTTCCTGGCAACTATGCCTTCAGGGTGAGTTTGCTTCTTTTTGTTTAAGGCTTTCAGTTGTACACTTATTTCTCTAATGTGACTCTCCTCCATTTTACTCTTATGCACACTTTGAGCAAAGAACTTCCATCCTAGCACTGCTTTTAAGTTGTCTCATAAATTCTAGTATATTGTGTCCTCATTCTCATTGAATTCTAGGAAGTACTTAGTGTCTTTATTTCTTCTTTGACCCAGGTATGGTGCAATTGCACATTCTAATTGGAGATGTCATTCTGTATATATGTTTCTCATACTGGTTAATGAATAAAGCACTGTTGGTGAATATGAAAGCAAGATAGGTGGGACTAGGAGACAAGGAGGAAAGAGGAAGTAGGAAGGAGGAGTCAAGATGGAGAGTCTGGAGAAAGCAGAACTGCCAGCCGCCTCTCCCTGGTAAGACCACGTGGAAATACATAGATTAGCAGAAATGGGTTAATACTTAAGACAGAGCTAGCCGATAAGAAACTAGTACGAGGCCAACAGCATTAATATCAAATACAGAGTCTCGGCGTGTTATTGGGGGCTGGTGTGGCAGTGGGACAAGGCCAGTGGCAGGCAGAAAAACTAACTCCCTACACACATTCTTCAGTTTTCATGAGTTTGTAGGGTTTCTGCGATTTGTTTTGTTGTTGAATTCCAACTTTAAAGCGTGGTTATCTGATAAGATACAGGGCACTATTCCAATTTATTTTGTATCTGTTGAGGTTTATTATGTTGCAGAGTATGTGGTTGATTTTGAGAAGGTTCCATGTGGAGCACAGAAGAAGGTATATTATTTTGAGTTGTTTTGGAATGTTCTATATATGTCTGTTAAACCCAATTGAGACATAATTTCCCTTAGTTTGTTTTCTTTCTTTGATAAGTTTCTGTCTAGTTGTCCTGTCTAGTGTTCAGAGTGCAGTATTTAAGTCTCTCACTATGAGTGTGTGAGGTTTTATGAGAGCTTTGAGTTTTAGTAGCATTTATTTTATGAAAGTAGGAGTTTTTGCATTTGGGGCAACGATGTTCAGACTTGAGATTTTGTGTGGATGGATTTTTACTGTGATATATACAAAATGATGGTCTTCTTGTCTTTTGATTAATTTTGCTTAAAGTCTAACTTTTTAGATATTAGGACAGCTACACCTGCTAGCTTCTTGGGTCCATTTGATTGGAAGATCATTTCCCAACACTTTACCCTATGGAAATGTCTGTCTTTGAAGCTAAGATATGTTTCTTGTATGCAGCAGAAGGATGCATTATGTCTTCATATATATTCTGTAGCCTGTGTCTTTTTATAGGTGATTTAAGATCACTAATGTTCAGGGAAAGTAAGGACCATTGATTGTTAATGCTTCCTTGTGTTAGATTTGTTGTTGGCATGGTATTGTGAATATATTTGCCCTGATTTACTCTTGGCTTCTGCTACAGTGGGATTATCTATCGCCTCTGTCTTTGTGAGTGTAGTTAACTTCCTTGGGTTGGAGTTTCCTTTTGGAACTTTCTGTAGTGCTGGATATGTAGATGCCTATTGTGAACATAACAAAATATCTTGTTTTTTTTTTTCCTGCTATAATGACTGAGAATTTTGCTGGGTATAGTAGCCTGAGCTGACATCTGTGGACTGTAAGTATTTGTAGAATATCTATCCAGGGACTTCTGGCCTTGAGAGTTTCCATGGATAAATCTGGTATAATTTTGGTAGTTCTGCCTTTACATGTTCCCTGAAAATTTTTCTTCTCTGCTTTTAATATTCTTTCTTTATTCTGTATGTTAGATGTTTTATTATGTGTCATGGGATCCTTTTTCCTTGGGGAAGTCTATTTGTTGTGGATATGCTTCTCGTACTTTCATGGGAATTCCCTTATTCAGATTGGGAAAGTTTTCTTCAGTGATTATGTTGAATATGATTTCTACAACTTTGAGCTGGCCTTCTTTGCCTTCTTCTACACCTACTATTCTTAGATTTGGCCTTTTCACCATGTCCCACATTTCCTGTATGTTTTGTGTTAAGGCTTTGCTGAATTTAAGATTTTCTTTGGTGGATGGATCTAATTCCTCTAGTTTATCTTCAGTGCCTGAAATTCTCTCTTCTATCTCCTGTACTTTGTTGGTTATGCTTGCATGTGTAGTTACTGATCATTTGCCCAGTTTTTCTATTTATAGCATTTCCTCAGTTTGTGTATTTTTTTTTTAAATTGTCTCTATTTCAGTTTTCAAGTCTTGAACTGTTTTCTTCATCAGTTTGAAAGTTTTTCTTGGTTTTCCTTATTTTCTTTAAGAGATTTTTTCATTTCTTGCATTTTCTGCTTGGTCATTCCCTCTATTTCTTCCAATTTTGGGGATTTTAGTCTTCTATTTCCTTAAGGTATTTTCTCTTATCTTCTTTGAGGGTCTATATCATTTTTATGAAGATATTTTTTAATTCATTCTCTTTTGCTTCATCTGCTTTTCTGTGTTCATGTCCAACTGTTGTAGAGTCCCTAGATTCTGGTGGTGTCATGCTTGTCTTTCTATTTTTTGGTGTTTTCTTGTATTGCTGTCTTCCCATCACTTCTTCCAGCCAGTGCAGGTGGTCTCTCTCTCTCTCTCTCTCTCTCTCTCTCTCTCTCTCTCTCTCTCTCTGCTACTCCCTGGTTTGGGCTTAGCTGGTTCAGGTGTTCAATGTCTGTAGCTCTTGGTGGTCCAAACGCTCTAGGAGGTCTCTTCCTTGCAGGGGCCTAGTGATGTAGGTGAAAGATCAGGCTGGAGGGGACTCAGGGTGGTCCCGTGGGAATTGGTGGATCTAGTGTACTCAGAGCTGATCCAGGATGTTGCCTGGAGGTGACTGGATTGTTTGTCCCATTGCCCTGACTGAAGTCATGTTCCTCTCAAGGTCTTATGCACAATGGACCCTTCTTTCCTCAAGCACTTCTTCATACTTATTTTCTTACACCAAGAAGAAAAGTGGCTGCTCTATTCCATAGTCTTTACTCCAATGGTTGTATTATTTCACATCCTCTCAAGTGTGTGAGTATGCCTCTCACTGTACAGCCTAGCCTATTTCATTCTGTGCTTTTGAACATATCCTCAGTGAAGTGCAATTCTATCCAGGTGTAATTTCAGTGTACATTTTTCTGTTATTTTTTTTTCACATGCTTTATTTCCATGGGTATATCTTCCTTTGACAAGCATCTATTCAGTCAAATGCTTGTTTGAATAGGATTTCTCTTTCTGTTGTTTGAAATCTGTATATATTCTGGACACCAATTTTTCATTTAATGAAAAGTTCTCAAATTTTTCCTTTGCAATACAATACACAATGTTGACTGAAGACTAGGCACTACAAGTTTCTACATTGTTCAATAAAACAACACTGTGGTTGGTGATATGTCTTATTGGCTAAAGCACTTTCCACACATATGTATGGACCTGTATTCATATGTTCAGAACCCATGTAAAACCATGGCAACACACATCTGCCATCTTATTACTCCTACAATGTGATAAGAGATAAAGAGTGAACATCTACAAATACACATTATATAAAGCCTTCTGTATTCCATTGTGAAAAACAGAAAACCTTATCTTAAACAAGGTGGTAAGTAAGGAACAACACAGCTGTTTGTCCTGACCTTCATTCAATCTCCTAAATCCGGGATAACATGCTTGAGTCACCACACCCAGCTTTGATTCAGCTATTCAATTACAACTGAGGTTCTGCGTGGAGACTTCAAACCTGTGCTGTCTGTAAAACTATATGAAACACAATTACTAAATATGCAGCAAAGCCCTCACCAGACATGATGGCACATCTCTCTAACAGGCTCAATTGAAGCAGTTCCTAATGAGAAGTGGGAAAGTTACCCTTAAGCACACACTGAAGTAAGATCCAGCTAGTCTACAATGATGTGAAAAAGGAAGCCCTATACTTTTGCACAGCAGACTGGCTACTTGTCTGACAATACCAGCTGTTGGCAACAAAGCACTAACAACTTGCTAGTGAGTGCCACCTTGATAGGATAGTATTTTTCCACACATTTGGGGCAAGGCACAGTGGTGCATACCTGCCTCCCCAGGGCTTGGGGAAGTTGAGTCAAGAGGAACAGAGACTCAAAGTCATCCTTGGCTAAACAAATCTTGAGGCCAACCTGGGGGATATGACAAGCTTTCAAATAAAAACAAAACATTGTATATAATCTAATAAATTAAAGATATACATCCCATGACTAAGTAATTCACTTCCTAGGAGGCTGGGAAGTTGTCCCTGTGTATTAGAAATCTCAAAGGAGTGTTGGTAACAGCTCTGACACCAACACCTAACTCAAGAAACAACCAAAGGTTCAGACACAGAGATTGCATATGCAGTTAAAGAGATAACTCTTTATAACAACAGAAGGTAACTTACAGATAGCTGTGGAAACTTGGAGGAATTCCGTGAGAATGAGTCAAAGGATATACACAGATGATAAAGTAGAAACCTAGGGAAACTTTAGAAACATATACAGTCTAAGTATTTATAAAGTGGTTGGTAAGCAAAAGATTAAAAAAAAATCAGGAAAACTATGACCTTAGTTTCTAAGGAAGAGAATGTAACAAGCCTTTGGGACAAGGTCAAGTTCCACTTCACAGATAAGTAATGTCCACACATACTCATTATGTAATCTGTTATAGTATGCATCTGAATTTTGTAACATTCAATATGGATACTGCACATTACCTTTTTGTAAGAAAATAATTAAAAAGAAATGGCTATTTTATTTTTTATTGTGGAGTCCCCTTACTATACATGGATATATTTAGAGGATAAAAGAATTTTCTCAAAAAAAAAAAACAAAGAGTTACATTTAAGAAAAACCCTCAGAACTGAACAATATTATCAGAGTGCTTTTTATTTAAAATAAAATATAACTATTTACAACCAACTTGACTGACAACTATCAACCCTATTAATAATATTGATTATGTCCTTTGTAATGGGATATTTTGCTCAAGTAGAAATATTTTTAGGGTACAACAAACTGAATAATCACAGCTGGCTGCGAAATCACAGCAGCTGGTTTGCACCAACTTTGACTTGAAGTGAGAGATTCTTGTTCTCCAGTCAGAGTCACTGTCCTGATATTGATTTGTGCATGTAAAGATTGATCTTCAGCTAAGAAAATCCTTCTGTCTGTTTTCTGGAGACATTCTAACCTGTTTCATTTTAAATGCCCTCCAATAAAGGAAAATTAAAAAATATACAGTGATAAGAGGGGTAGAGATAATAGAATTAACAACCAGGAAGTCTGAATGAGAATGAATAGAGTGCAAGTGGTAATTTTGTTCATTTGTGAGAGGGGGTTTTGAGATAGGGTTTCTCTGTGTAGACCTGGCTGTCTTGAACTAGTTTTTGTAGACCAGGCTGGTCTTGATTCACAGAGATGCCTCTGTATCTTGACTGCTTGGATTAAAGGTGTCTGCCACCACAGCCCAGTGGCATATTTTTGTTATTAAAATTTCTCAAAATGCTTTTGTCCAAAACAAAAAATCTTTGAGTTTGATGGTCTTTTGCAGACAGAAGAGCATTAATTTTTAAATATTTTGTGTGTTTCCTATGAAGCAGGAACATTCTTGATTTTATTAGTCATTTGTTTATGTGTTGGGTATGTCTTTTGATCCTAAGAGCATGTGGTAGTAAGAGGACAATCCGTGGGGATAGGTTTTCTCTTCCCACCATGTGGGATTCAGGGGTGAGATTGAGGTTGTCCAACATTGCATTCAACATTCTACATAGCCAGAAGACCCTTGGCAAGAGAGAGGAATAGAAGTATGCAATCTACCATAGAGAACTTACTTAATTTTTCACAAAATGTCCTTTTCAGGAATATGAAAACTGGTAGTAGTAAGTCTTTGGTAACCTTGAAATATCTGCAGTCTACAGGCTAGTTCATCCTGTGTTCTTTAATCAAAAAAAAAAAAAAAAAAAAAAAAAAAAAAAAGCCAATCCCTTCCAAACAAAAAATTTTGTACTCATTTAAGCCAATGCTCTTGAATCTCCTCACCTAGCTTGGCCACATGGATACGAAAATCTGACTAAAGGCAATCTACAAGAGGCATTTCAGAAAAGTCATTTCAACAACCTTCTACTGTACAATATATGAAACTTATATGAAGAATGTTTCCAGGGATAATTTTCATAATCCCATTCTTTCTTTGAAGAGGACATTGCTATGCAACTTCAAACTGACTGCCCTGTTTAGTGTGGGGATGACACTGGCTAAGCTAACTAAGAGGTTTTCTCACCAGACCCTTGACTACCACTAGGACTGTACGTTAATCTTTCAGGGCTTGGAGGTAAAGGCAAATGAGCTCTGCAGCTCTATTCTCCTCCAGTGCCTTCACCTCCCAATGTTAGTGCTGCTTCCAACTTTTGTCCTCTTATACTCCAGGCTGTCAAAGTGGGGCTCAGTTGCCCCAGGGACCAGCATGTTAGTGATGTCTCTTGTTCTGCCCCATCTCTAGCACATTTCAGAAAAGACTGAGCTCTAGTCCTTGCACATGGCCTGAGAGCAGATGGGTGAGGTAGGCCTACCTATATGTTGAACATTAGTCATTTCCCCTCCACACAGACAGTGGTATTAATGTGTTCAAGATAGATGACAGCACTGTAATATTGTGAGACATGACTGAGCTGGCCAGCCCAAGATGTTAGAGCTGTCATCATATTCTCTACTGACTCATTGGCACCATTCAGAAACCAGGTCTGCAAAGCTAGAGCCTGCAGGAAGTCGAGGAACTTAAGTGTTGGTACATGGTGGTCTGCCACAGGTGGAATACCAGTGGTTCTGGGCCACAGTGAATAGTGTTCTCATGATGCTAATCACACATATGAGCTACTTTGTCACTCAATCCAGGACAGCCACATGATCCAGATATTCTTCTAAAGCCAAGTGTCTCTTAGTTCTGAAAGTATTCAGTGAGGACACTCAAGCTTGTCAGTTTTTGCAATGGCCACAGATCCCAGGATGTCAGTCTACAGCATAATTGTATCTTCCCCATCTTCTCTTTCTGGAGTTCATAGTTCCTCAGCAATTGGTTGCACAGACCAACACTCACCTTTTCTCCAGAGCCTCAGCCACTTCACATTTCCTTTAATTTTTAGATTTCAATCAGGGGGGTTTTGTGATCTCTCACTATGACAGAGCTTCTAGAAAACTCCACATGGGTGGAGCGGGGCTAGGCAAAGGTTCTGGGTCCCACACAGGTTTGGTCTATCTTCTTTGGAAAGTGTCAGTACTCCTTGACCTCTGGATGCAGGCTAAGACCCTGGTCTTTTCTTCTGAGATGGCACTTGAGAGGCAGTGGCAGTAAGAAGGAAGGTCTCCTCTTTCCAGTACCAACTCAATTCTTCCCCTTGGCCTGCTGTCTGTCTGTTTTGCAAGACATAGTCCTGCTAGTCATGGAGGCTGCCTTCATTGCACCCATAGAACAATAATCACACACACAAATATGGGAATTACATCCAAATAAAGGATTCACATGAATGCAGGAGCACACAGAATGTGGCTATATCTTTCCTTCATGTGCAATTAGACAGAGCAATGACCTGGTCTTCTCTGAATATGGATGAAGATCACAGTTCCGCTGCTAGATACTTTAAGATTGGAGTTTCTGGGTATTTCCCTGTGTGGCATGAGCTGTCCCAAGAGCCTTTATAGAAGATATGACTCCTGCTAAATGCAGAACCATCCCTCAGCTCCAGGATCTTGGGGATTATTGAACACTGTTCCAAAGATGGCCTGTTCTGGTTCCCCACAGTAGGAAGATCAGGGCAATTAAACTGATTTTCTATGCATAAGTAAGTGGTGTGTGGTGTGTGTGTGTGTGTGTGTGTGTGTGTGTGTGTGTGTGTGTGTGTGAGAGAGAGAGAGAGAGAGAGAGAGAGAGAGTATATGTGTTTGTCTTTGTGTGTGTCTCTCTGTGTTTTTCTTTGTGTATATTTTTCTGTGTCTAGTTAGTGTGTGTGTCTATAAAAATAATAAAGAAAAAGAGAACTTAAATTTAGAAGTGAGAAGGACACATGCAAGAGACCTGAGATAGGAAAAGGAACATGGGAGGTAAAGTAATTGTACATTAATCACAATGAAATAAATCTGGACAACACTTAAATTGGTAATGTACTTGGACAAGAAAAAAATTAAAGAAGTGTTTATGTTATTTTTTCTTCTGCTAAAAAAACATGCAATTCTTTAAATATGTTAAATCTTTTCTCCTTAGTAGGCAGTTACCAAAACACATCCATAGAAATCACAGTTAAAAATATTAAGGTTATTAAAGTTTTAATAAGAAAGAGAAGAAATGTAATACCTCTGTAATGCTGGTGATGTGCGCATGTACACATTTTCCATAGTAAACTGTTCCCTCTGCATGGCATTCTTCTAATACATGTGGATCAACACTAAGTATAAACAAAAGGTGGTTGTTATGTTACTAAGGTTTTTGACTCATTTTATAAATTTTATAGTATATATACATATAGTGGGAAAGGGGAAACAAGAAATAATATACCAAGGCTTACATATATTGTCACATAAGTCAAGTTTTTGTATACGTTTTATATTTAAATGTAATAGAGTAATTTTGTAGATCGACAGATTAAAAAAATGGTGTAAAGTTTAAGAGATCTTGCCTCAAGTTTATTTGTAAAAGCAGAATAGGGCACAGGTCATCTGCAGAGTGTGTAGATGTGTCACACCAGTCCATCTGTTTTCGCAGTGACAGAAACCTTTTCTATGGGGCCTTGGTGCCTTTGGAAGCCTGAGCTGGAGCTGCAGCCTGGGCCTTAGATGGTGCCAAGGCCTGTGCCTTGGTTTGAACGTTGGGCTTTGATTGGCAGAACCTATGACCCTTGACATGTAGTTTCTAATCTTCTTCCCAAGTTTGGGGTGGGCGATGAAAGCAAGATGGCTGAGTTTGCAGCTGGGACCCTTTGGCATCTTGGGTTTTACCACATTGGGCTTCACAAGGGCTTTGATGGCTTCTGTGTGTGCAAATTCATTGCCTTTACATTGTTTGCCTGCATCTTCTTCGTGCCTTTCTTGTTGTGTTTCTAGGCAAAGCGCATGTTCCTCAGGAACTTAGAGCCAACCCCTTTAAGAGATTCTTATCTTTGCGATCTGGGTTTCTTGATGCCATCTCTGTGCCATTTCCGGGACTGGTTCTGTGTGGTGTGGTTCTTGGACTTGGCCATGTCTGAACATGGCTCCCAATGTGCCTGGGCCCGGAAGAGAAAGAACAACTTTATACCATTTTATAAAGTACCTTAATATATGCATACCGGCATTAGTTTTATAAAGTTATTAAAAATACCTTACCTAGAGAAATGAACCCATTATCCCAATTTTATTAAAACATATTTAACACACACACATGCACACGCACACGCACACATGCACACACACACACCACCACCAACTGTTAGAATGATCATTAGTGGGAATGAGGTACAAGGGCAGGAAGATAAGGTTTCCTTTTACATAGTAACTTTTGCACTTGCTGATTTTCAATAATTCTTCATGCAGTCTTTATCATGTGTCTCTTTTATATTGTTCAACAAGCATTCATTAATTTACATTTTTCTAAAATGATTTGTATTTATGATAAAAATAAAGCAACATGAACATTTAGTAACACAGGAGAAGAAAAGGAAAGAAAACAATAATTTTCATCTTTAGGATATATGATTAACCACTCCCCCTTCACATGTATCCATACTGCCTTCTTTGTTCCAGCCTCCATTTGTCTTTTCTATTTTCTTTTTTTCTTCTGTTCTACTTTTCTTTCTCTTATTCTCTCTTACATTTTGTTCTGTCTAAAACTGACCATATACAAATGATGCCGTAGTCTAGCTTTACCACATAGCTTTTGAAGGGATCTAGCCCTTTTCAAATATTCAGTAATATAAACAAATTTACAATGTCAAATATTATAAATATACCTTTCATGCTTGCATTTTTATTTTTGTATGATAAAATATTTATTACTGTTAAGTGCAATACCTGAATTCCTAACACTTCTTGGGCAATGACTTCATTCAGTAAACTTTATTGGGATTTAATTGAAAAAGACCAGTTTGGTTAACATTGAATTTATTTCATTGCTACTTTTTAGAGGTGATATGTCCAGTGGTCCCTTTCTCTCTGATTTTATCCTTTATACAAATGAAGTCAAGTTTCATAATCTCTATGAAAAACATGGGGTCATAGTATTTCCTCTGTACTGCCAATAACATGTCTACCACATGGTATTGGAAGTTTGACTATTAAATTTTTGCAGTTTTTCTCAATGATGAATAATAGCTCCCATTGACAAAGATTTTTCTCCCATTATGTTGGCTACATTTTTGCTATTCTGATAGTTGTTTTTGATGTGTAGAAACTTTCAAATTTCATTGTAAATCTAATCATCTTTTCACAGTATCTACTCAATACTTTTCACAATTTCTGCTAATTAACCCTCACAATCCTGAGGGAGACTATTTTTGTCTCTGTTGCCCCTTTTTCTCTTCCAGTCACCACTAATTTCCCTCATATTGCTTCTCCATATAAAGGGTAATTGGAAAGGCTATGGACTGCTCTAGCTTTGAGTATATTTATGTGAAGTCAGAGTTCAATGACAGGTTTAGTTTTCAACCACTCTCTGTGGGTGCCCATAAAGATGGCTGCTCTCCATGTTGGCACAAGGGCAGAGAGTTCACGGCTGTCAGCAAGTCACATGACCTTAAGGTCAAAGGTATGGCTACAGAAGGATGTTTTCGCTGTCTTAGTCTAAATAACAACAGACCTAAATCTGAGGTGTGGCTACTCCTGACTGTCAAGGCTAAGGAAGGAGAAGTTGAATCTAAGGTATGGCCACTCATGACCTTAACGCTAGGAACAAGAACTTGGAGCTAAGGTGTGGTAACTGAACCCTTACAATAATTGAGGGAGAAAAGTTTATTTGTTCCATATACATGATACTGTGTTCTTTTATTGATTATGGTATGTAAGAGTGGTGATAAATAAACTTGTGGTATTTCAATATTGATTGAACTGTCTCTTGTGACCTTTATTCAGTCTGTCTTACTTTATTTTCTATAGGCACCCTTTCCCTCATCCATACTCCCCCGACTCTGGCACAGATTTGGGGCCGCTCAGCTGGATCCGATTATATCCCCACAAAGACCACTCCCCACAACTCTCCATCTTAATAATTTGAGATAGGGAATTGAAGCTGGAACCTGAAACTCATAGGTTTAGCTAGAATGGTTGAGCAAAAGCCCCAGAGATCTTCTTGTCTTGACCTCCCCAGTGCTGTAGCTGCAGAAACTAACTATCACACCTGGATTTAACATGGTTGCTGAGGAACCAAATCCAGGACAAGCACTTTAGAGCTACACCATCGACTCAGCTCCTGAAAAGGCTTTTTCATCACCTCTTTGGCTTTCTTATCCTCTATATCTATTTGCTATTCTCTAAGATGATAGAAAGATCACTTTGATGGGCCAGCCTACTGTAGTTGACAGGCATAGTAAAGGAGCCTACAGTAGAAGGCTCTTCAATACACTGTTCATCATGTTTTATGCTCACAATTACTTCCTGTGCTGTCAGCGAGCATGGGAAAAGATGAAACCCAATTGTCTAATCACAGAAATGTTTGCACCAACATATAGAGCTTCCATAAATGATTTAGTGCCACAATTGACTACGGTTCCCAAACTCTTTAGGATGTTTACCCTGGTCACAGCAATGCCCATCTCCTCCAAGTTCAGAGGAAAGAAGGCAGGGAATAATCAGTACTTTACCACAGTTCACACTGGTAAAACCTGCCAGGATGTATTGATAGCTACCCTGAAGAAAACATCAAAAGCACTGGAGTGGAGGAGAGATTCTGTTGGGATAAGAGAGTAATGATGATCAAACAAGTAAAATGGGAATTACTCAAAGGTCTCCATCTCATGCTTTGCTGCATTCACTGGCTCAGGCATACTGAAAGGGCTGCAAGAACTAGAAAGGATTATGCCACTTTATTAACATGCACCAGCCTGCTTTATCCTTTCTGATTGACTCTGGTATAAAGTATAAAGTTCACTTCATCAGATAAGAGTACACCCACTCTTGTTTTTATTTATTTTTTTTTTTTTTAAGTTTCCTCTAACCTGGGATATGGACTCTGATATATTCAGTCTAGTGTGCCTTTGCCACTGAGATGTATTGATATATTTCTCACAAACAACAAATGATTATTTTTTTCAGTCAGCCAATTTTATCTTTCAATTGGAAGCAGGGACTATATACAATCAATGGTATTATTGACAACACTTTGCTGTTTCGTAATACTCTGCTGATTGCTTTCTGGTTTCAAGTTTTCTCGGTTTGGTTTCATTTTTTGCACTCGGATCCCCACCCCAATTCCACTTTAGGGGTTTGATGATTTGCAGAATAAGACATACATGGATTTTGTTTATTTTTCTCTGTTTATCTACTTTCTGTAATTACTTCCCTATGCTTTTGTGACTAAGACTTTGTCTCCCCAACCTCTGTGTGTGACTCTTGTCAGAGCATCTTTTACACAGCTTGTTTGCTTGACAGGAATGGCTTTAGTTTGTATTCATTTTTAAAAGTCTCAAATTCTCCCATTTTTTTTTTTTTTTTTTTTTTTTTGGCATATTGGTCTTGAATTGTAGATTTTAGAGGTTGTGATTTTAAACCTTCCTGATCACAGAGGAATCAGATATCCATTTATCCATTGTTGCTTATTTTCCTGGTCGGTCTACTACTACATAATTAGCTCAAAAGTACATTAAAATATTTATGTATCATTTGTTCTTCCCATATTACTAATACAAAATTGTGTTATGTCAATTTAATTATAAATAGTAATCTTGTCTATTTCAAACCTGCAACACACTGAAATAATGTAATACACTCCTTGCTGACACATTTAGAGTAGGAGATAGGTTTTGATGTTCTCTAACTGGAACAAAGAAATGGTCATCCTATTTAAAAGCCTAAGACAAATGGCACAAAGCTATCACCACCATATGAAGAGGTCACATTATAAAGAGGTCTCCTCCACTTAACAGTTCCTCACCTAAGGTCACCTCCACAGCATTAGTGACAACTAAAAAGTCCCATGGTTAATGAAATTCCACACTTTTTTGAAAAGCCTTACCCAAAACAAATTATGAAAAAATAAAGTAAAATGTGTGCTAAATGAGACCAGTTCACAGTGGTCTCCCTACTCGAGATTTTTAGCTTAGAGATATACTGTTCCCATCTGTTCCCCTGAGGAAATTAAGACAGAAGTAAACAAGCCCTTTGCTCATCCTCAGGGAAAAGTAAATTTTCATGAAGGCCTATGCCAACACCAAGTCCAGAGCACTGGAAGGGGCTAGGGTATTTTATCTTGTGCGAATTAAACTTAGGCCCTCTCCTTGACTTACAGCCCTAAGCCACTGGTGCTAAAATGTTCTACTACAAGTTTTACTTCACTGCTCACTGTCTAAATCTTAACTGTCTTGTTGACCCTGAATAACTCAAGACTCATATGGCAATTCAAAAAACTTACTATGGTAAACACACACACACACACACACACACACACACACACACACACACACACGTATTATGTTATTCCAGCAAAAGACTTTTAACACTAAACCATCTCATCAGTCCTCCACCATTTCTTTTCAAATTTATAAATTTTGTACATGAAAGAATACTATCAAGATAAAAAAATTAGATCATATTTACAGATTGTATATATAAGAATATAGTTAATTGTTGTTATTCAGACTCTTTCCTTCATGAACTTGGCTCCTTATAAAATATATTTGCTAGCTCCCAAATCAATTTGAGGAGATGAGCAGACTGGGAAAATGGAGAATGATTCAAGGTAGATAATTCTAGGTGATACAGGACTTCATTTCCTTTCTTCTTTCTCACTATGTAAAGTCACTGTCCTTCCTGAGTACATAGTGACACATTTTGCCACTTTTTAATTGGTAATATCACTGCTTAAAAATGACCCCTGGAATAAAGGTGAAGTGCTGCTTCATGTTTCTAAGAACAGCAAGACTGTATTGTCCCTTAAGAGGACAGGTGATTCAGTGAAGTTTTGTTCACACATGGCCTGTAGAGTGTGTCTGCTTCATGTCCTCTTACTCAATACATACATGTTAACCACACTTCAATTCTAAAGATTTAACAATATATACTATATAAGGAGTCTTGAAACATAAATACACATAAAAACACAGTGTAACAATTGCTGCTGTAATCATATGTACTGTATTTATTAATTTGCATGTGCTGATATGCAGTGATGAGGACACGATGTCAAATGTGAGTATAATTGAAAATTTGGGGGAATCAATTTTCTTTCCCCCGCCATGAGTTCTGGGAATTAAACTGAGGCCGCCATGCTTGTGCAGAAAGTGCCTTTACCAACTTAGCCTTCTTGCCAGCTTTGTATTATCTATTTAACAAATGGGACCAGTGACTCGCAGCAATCTAGCCCTGATTACCTTAAGAAAAATGGTTCAGTGTTTATTAATTCATCATTTGAATAATTTATAGAATGCGGCTGAGGCATGTAAGGAAAGCTTCCTATACAGGAAGCACAAATGCTTATTCTACAATACACAGGTATATTTTCAGTGTGTCTCCCCCTTCCCTTTTTCCTACTTCCCCCTCTACAAAGTCTCACTCCACACCCTAGGCATGCCTCTACCTCCCCAGTCTTCTCAGATGACATTTAAGTGTCAACTAGCCATGACTTAGAATCACCTGGGGAGATGATCAATGAGGACTCACCTACATGAGGGTGTCCTGTGGGCTTGCCTGTGAGTAATTTTTCTTTATTGGATAACCTGATGTGCAAAGATGGATCCCACTCTATGTATCACTAATAGTTGTTCTTATGTCCTAGACATTTTAAGAGTAGAGAAAGGAGCTTCGGGGAACTTCCAGGAGTGTATCTCAGCACACTGGACCTGCCTATTCTTGCAGGACCACCAGTAATTTCCACCTGCCTGTTCTTCGACCCCTACTGCTGGTCCTCTACTGGAGCTCTGGGCCATACCCAGAGATCCGCCTATCTCTGCTTGAACTCTCTGAGTTCCTGACAGGAGGATCTTTACCCCCATCACAGGGCCTCTGCTAAAGAGGCCCCAGCTGGAGAGTGCCAGGCCCAGGCTAGATCTGCCTATAGGCACAAGGAACATCCTGATCCCAGGCTTTGTGATCTTTCATCCCAATCGCCAGGCCCCTGCCTGTGCAGAGACCTCCGAGAGATCTTGGATCACCCAGACCTACAGACATCAAACCTCTGACCCACCTAAACCCACCAGGGAAGTACTATAGAGAGAGGGAGAGAGCCCACCAACACCTACTGGAAGAAGCTATGAGAAGAGAACAATACAAGAAAAGAGCTAACAACAGAAAGATAAGCATATCAGCACCAGAATCTAGGGAATCTACACCAACTAGACTGGAACACAACAAAACAATGAAGCAGAAGGGAACTACTTAAAAATTATCATCATAAAAATGATAGAGGCCCTCAAAGAAGATGTGAGAAAATCCCTTATAGAAATGGAAGAATAAACAAACAAAAAATTGGAAGAAATGAACAAATGTCTTAAAGAAAGGAAAGAAAGTGCAGGAAGCCAAGAAAAAAACAATTAAGTAGGTGAAGCAAACTGTTCAAGACTTGAAAACTGAAATAGAGAAAATAAAGGCAACACAAACCTAAGGAATGCTGGAAACAGAATAACTGGGCAAATGACCAGGAACTCCAGACTCAAGCATAACCCACAGAATTCAAGAGATTGAAGAGAGAATCTCAGGTGCAGAAGATAAACTAGAGGAAATAGATTCATCGACCAAAGAAAATCGTAAATCCAACAAATCTTTAACACAAAACATCCAGGAAATGCGGGACACCATGAAAAGGCCAAACCTAAGAATAATAGGCATAGAGGAAGGTGAGGAAGCCCAGCTCAAAGGTGCCGAAAATTGGAATTCAACAACACAAATCACAGAAAACCTACAAACTCATGGAAACTGAACAATGTGCAATTTCCCCACACCTGGATCCAAGAAGAAATAAAGAAATTAAGGACTTTCTAAAATTCAACATGAATGAGGACATAACATACCCCCGAACTTATAGGACACCTTTAAAGCAGTGTTACTAGGGAAGTTCATTGCACTAAGTGCCTCTATGAAGAAAACAGAGGATAGTCACATTAGAGAATTCACATCACAACTGAAATCCTTAGAACAAAAAGAAGCAAACTCACCCCAGAGGAGTAACCCCAGGAAATAATTTGAGGGCTAAAACCAACAAAATAGAAACCAGAGAAACAATACAAAACAATGCAACAAAGAGTTGTTTTTTTGAGAAAAATCAACAAGATAGACAACCTCTATCCAAACTCATGAAAAAGCAGAGAGAGAGAGAGGCATACAAATTACAAAATCAGAAATGAAAAGGGGAACATAACAACATACACAAAGGAAATCCAGACAATTTTCAGGTCATACTTTGAAAACCTTTATTCCACAAAATGAGAAAATTTAAAGGAAATGGACAAATTTCTGGATAACTATCACGTATTCAAATTAAATCAAGAACAGACAAACAACAAAAATAGACTTATAACCTGCAATGAAATAGAAGCAGTCATCGAAAGCCATCCAACCAAAGAAAGCCAAGGGCCAGGTGGCTTCAGTGCAGAATTCTACCAGACATTCAAAAAACTACTAACACCAATACTTCACAAATTGTTCCACAAAATAGAAACAGAAGATTCATTGCCAAACTCTTTTTTATGAGGTGACAATAACCATGGTACTCAAGCCTCACAAAGACACAACTAAGAAAGAAAACTACAGACCAATATCCCTGATGAATATCGATGCAAAAATACTCAATAAAATGCTGGCAAATCGAATCCAAGAATACATCAGAGAAATCATCCACCATGACTTAGTAGGCTTCATCCCTAAATTGCAGGGATGGTGTAACATATGAAAATCTATCAACATGATCCACCATATAAACAAACAGAAAAATACAAACCATATGATCATCACCCTAGATGCTGAAAAAGCCTTCGACAAAGTTCCACACCCTTTCATGAAAGGTCTTGCAGAGATCAGGGATAACAGAAACATAATAAGAGCAATATACAGCAAACCAACAGCCAACATCAAACTGAATAGAGAGAAGCTTAAGAACAAGACAAGAACAATCAAGAACAAGACAAGGCTGCCCTCTCTCTCCATATCTCTTCAATATTGTACTTGAAGTTCTAGCTTGTCCTGTCTACCTCCACCAGCAAGGAAACAGGACAATGAGTCTTCTTCAAGCAGTTTATTCAGGAACCTTGTACATCAGCTTCTGTTCTGCGTCTCCTTCCCACAGCCCCAGCAAGCCCTTAAATGTGTGCTCACTGCCCAATCAGCTTATGACACCTGGTGATCCCAGATAGGCCACAGAAGGAGGAAGCATACCAGATCCATCAAGCACTTCCAAATAGGGCTTGTTTGCAGCTAAGCTCGGACTACCTGGCATCCAGCCAGGTGCCATCTTGGGGCTGAGGCTTCCCACAGTTCCCCCTTTTTTTGTTTTAAACGCAACAGGCAAGGGTAGAGGTCTGATCTCTTTTGAACAAGAGACATTGTAATGGCCCCGTGCCCAGTTATCAGCCAAGCTGGTGCCACACCCCCTCCGGTACCTTTTCTCAGAGATGGGATTATGATACCAACCCATATGCAATCAGACTTGCCCTCCATAAAGCTGCTAGAAGCTGGCCTCAAGTGCAGTACTTCATCTCATATCCTGAGCGTGATGACTGCTTAGCCTTTTTAAGACAGTTAACCAAGCCTGAGGTGATTGGTGATTGCCCTGCCTCCAGGGCTGCGAAGGCTTGTGCAATCATGGCTTTACTTCTCTGCTGTGTAATTAGTATAACCTATGATAGCTGTGAACATTGTGATGATCCTGCCTCAGCCTTTTAAGTGTTGAGATAACAGGTGTATACATCTTGGCCAAGCCTACCATCAGATGTTAATACTAACAATAAAAACATCCTAATAGCAAAACTTTCAATCACTTTGTCTTATTAAAAGCCTACTCCCAAGCTTTACTGGCTTTCTGCAATATTTTTTCTTGTTTACTGTACATAAACATGAAATTTCCCTAAATTGTCTACTATTTTGCTATAGTGAAATATAGACACACATATGTAATTCAGTTTATTAAACACATGGAAGTAGGCTCCTGGGAATGTAATATACATCAAATGCTTGTAAACTGAGTCATTTCTTAAATATACTAGAGGTTGATATTATAAGAAATTCTAGAATGTCAGCACCCTCAACAGCATGAGACAATAGTTTTAGAGGTTAAAGTCTGCAATGACATTTAATTATGGCCTTATTCTGTGCAAACTACAGCTGTAGCCTTTGTTTTTCTCATTTTGAAGAGACTCCCTCAGACTCACCATCTACCTTTGAATATACATTTGAACATATATTTTTAAATGTTACCTCTAATTATATAAATTCTAACTACAATGAGCACGTGTTTTTATGTGCATTCTTAAATTTTTTAATTATTTAGGGAAACTCAGAGGACAAACCATAACTATTTTTCAATGGTCACTTTAAATAAGACTGGGGGTTTACAAAACTGGCTGTGTGTCAGTCTCTATTTTAAGACTAAAACATCTATTGGCTGACATACTCTCGCTATTTGCTGATTATAGGATAGTATATATGGGTGACCCCAAAACTTCTAACACAGAACTCCTAAAACTGATAAACACCTTCAGTAATGGAACAGGATACAAGATTAACTAAAAAACACAGCATAACAAAACAAAACAAAAAAAGTAGTAGGCATTCTATATACAGATGACAAACAGGCAGTGAAGGAAATCAGAGAAGCATCACCATTCACAATAGCCACAAATCAAATATTTTGGGGTAACTCTAACCAAACAAGCAAAATACATGTATAACAAGAACTTCAAGTTTTTAAGGAAAGAAATTAAAGAAGATATCAGAAAATGGAAAGAACTATCATGCTCCTGTATAGGGACGATCAACACAGTAAAAGTGGCAATCATACCAAAAATAACCTACAGATACAATGCAATACCCATCAAAATCCCAGCACAGTTCTTCACAGACCTTAAAGAAAAATACTATACTTCATATGCAAAAACAAAATACCCAGGATAGCTAAAACAATCCTGCACACTAAAGGATCATCTGGAGGCATCACCATACCAGACTCCAGCTCTAATAGAGAGCTACAATAATGAAAACAGCTTGGTACTGGCATAAAACAGACAGGTGGACCAATGGAAACAAGTCAAAAATCCTGATATCAACCCACACACCTATGGTAAATGGGTAATTTTTTGATAGCGAAGGTAAAAAGTTAAAATGGAAGAAAACATATTTAATGATGCTGGTATAACTAGCTCTCAACATGTAGAAGAATGTAAATAGAGCCATATCTATCGCCATGCAAAAAACTCAAGTAGAAATTGATCAAAGTCATTAATGTAAATCCATCCACACTGAACCCCATAGAAGAGAAAGTTTGAAATACAATTGGACCCACAGGCACAGAAGACCATTTCCTAAGTAGAACACCAGTAGCACAGACAGTGAAAGCCATGATTAACAAATGTACCTCTTGAAACTAAGAAACTTCTGTAAAGCAGACCTGGTCAACAAGACATAATGACTTCCTACAGAATGGGAAATGATCTTTGTCAGTCCCACATCTGACTCAGGGCTGATATCCAAAACATACAAAGAACTTAAGAACTAGAAATCCAACTACCAAATAATCCAATTAAAATGTGGTATAGATCTAAACAGAGAATTCTCAACAGAAGAATCTCAAATGGCAGAAAGACACCTAAGAAAACCCTCAAAATTCTTAGTCATCAGGGAAATACAAATCAAAACCACTCTGAGATTCCATCTTACTCCTATCAGAATGGCCAACCTCAAAATCACCAAGGACTGCAGCAGCTTTTCTAGCAGTTCAAAGTTTTAACTCCTGAATTTCCCATCCAAGTGTACACTTCTCCTCTTCTTCCAGGTTGAGAATATCAATTTATAAAGCTCATTAATCTTAAGAGTCGTTTGTTCTGATGTGAAATCAATACGTGATTGCTGTAAATCTCTTAGTTCAGAAATGTATAAAGTTAGTTGATTCTCCTTACTTATTTAGTTGTCGCATTTGCACTGTATTCATTCCATCTTCTTACTTATTTCATTGTCTACCTCATCTATCTGATGCTTGTGCTGAATGTCAAATTAGCTTTAAGTTTTTCAATAATTATTTAATGTTCAACTTCTAGATCCTTTTTAAAATTTTTACTTGGAAAGTTCTTCTTCATGACTGGAGAGGAGTTCACTTTACATCTGCTCCAGTGGGATTTCTTGGGATTTTGACAATGTGTTTTGTATCTCATTCTTTTCTTTTTCTAGCATTTCACATTTCATTTTGTAATTTCTAATTTCTCATTCATGTTTAAACTCAAGCTCCTTCTGGTTTTATACAGAGCAGCAATCTCAGCTTTCAATTCTCCCACTATCTGCTGGCATTTACATGCATCATTTAGTTACCTTTCCTGCTCTACTAACTTTCTCTATCACTATCAATCTGTTCTATTAAAATGTTGAATTCTTCAAAAAGATCATTAAAGTGACATTGAAGTTCTTGTTCTTCTCTCTGAACTATGCAGAGCTCCTTGATGCGGTTCTCTTGAGAAACAGTATCTTGCAATTTTATATTCAGTCCATTTAACATCCCATTCCATAACTCACATTCCTTTTTATACTCTTTATACATATTGCACATACCGACTGTAATATGTGCATACTATATTAAAATAGACACCCTTTCCTTTTATGGTGAGATTTAAGATCCTCTATCTGAGATTTGTTTTGTTTTATTATTTCTTCTTTCATTTTCATTATTTCCTTTGCATATGTTGCATCTAGCTCCACTTGGAGTTGGTCTAAGTTCCTCTCTGTTTCTCTCTCAGTGTTCTGCTCTATGCCAGTGCCTATAGAGTTAATGTGGTAACATCTCTTCTGAAGGTCTTCAACTGTCTCCTTGAAGTTTTTAGTTTCTAAAATGTAGTCTTTTTAGTACTGGCTAGCTCCAGTTTTAAGCTTTGGGTCTCTTGGTCCTTTCTTGTAAGCTGATCTTTTAAGTCTGCTACTAATTTTTCAGCAGTTTCTAACTGCTTCTGCAGAGCATCACTCCTCTTTTTCAGCCTTTCTTTCCTGTAACACCTCAATGATTGCCTAATGTTCTTGTATTTTATTAGCATTCTGTACTGTTTTATCTTCTTTCTTCAGGAAAAATAAAAAGGAATTTATAATTTCTGGTAACTTTGTTACTTAACTTTATTAACTTTATTAACCAAAACAGATGAAGGTCACATTCTCATATCATTCTAAAAAAGTAGCTGTTGTGGCCACATCTCAATTGTCTGAATGATAAGACTTTGTACCTAGACCCTTAGGAGCAGGGAAGAGTTCTACAGAAATTAAGACCTTCTTGGGAAAAAAATACTGAATGACATTTGTTATGATTAAAAAAATTAGTTAAGGTAGGAGGGGATAATCTGGAAGAATAAGAAAGAATATGATCATAATACATTGTAAGAAAGTTTTTCAAATAATAAAATAGTAACACATTTTTAAAGTAAAAATATCCATCCTGATTTGCTTAGCATGTATGAGATGCTGGGTTCTACTCCCAGAACTGCCAGAAAAGAATGAAAACAAGAATGAAGAAAGGAAAAGATTGCTAGGCTGATGAGAGTGTTATGATGACCTCAGTTCACTCTCCAGACAGATAAACAATTACAATAATTAATGATCTCACTAAATTTTTGCTACCCTGTTATTTCACTTTTAAAAGTAACTGATTAATATTTCCTTATATGTAATCTTTTGATAGCTAATTACTATAATAATCACTCTCACACTACTCCCAGAAACAGATTGAAACTAAGTTCAGATTACTCCATGAACCTACAGATCTGAATGTTTTCCAATGGTAAGAGAAATTTCCTTGAGTCTGTATTCATTTCACTGCTGGACACTTATTGACCATCTACGAGAATTTAGAATACAGAGCATATGGGGCTGGAACTACCATTTTGGCTCAAGCAAAAACTTGAAGTCAGGAAAGAAACTTTTCCTCAGTTTCCATTTAGAATCAATTACAGCAAAGGTTTGTAACAGCTTAGCTCAGAGGAACACAGCAAGCACAATCACATCAAAGCACCAGAGGAGCAAAGGCCTAGGCACACTTTTGGATCTGTTACTTAGGTTTTTTTTTTTCTTTTTATGTTTGCAAATGCTTCAAAACCAAATACTAAGCAGGAAATAAAATCTACAGAACTGGCCATAGGCAGGTGAATTATGTCAGAATTATGTCCTTGGGAAGCAGATTCAAAGGAATTCTGAATGAATGTATAAGAGACAAAAAAATATCAAAGCTCAGACAGAGTGTAACCTCTAAGTATAGTTCATGGAAAAACACTAAAGTTTCTTCAGCCTTTGACAATTATGGTCCCTCTAGAAAATCATACCCTGAGCCAGGCTCGCCTATACAAAGTCACAGCACTCAGGAGGCAGCAGGATCATCCAACCATACACAATATAAATACTCAATTTAAGAACAAAAAAGTCTTGGATATCGGGGTAAACAGGTCTGAAGAATTCCAGGGCACAGGCATAAACTGCAATACACTAAGATGCATCAATCAATTCATCACAGTCTAATGCCACAACATCTGACTGCTAACACCCTCCCATCTGATCACTAAAGAACAGCATAACTAGTATTAGTCTTTTTAAATTCATTTGTTCATGGATACAAAAGTAAACTCTAAAGGTCCCGAAATATGCATTTCACCATGATTGTTAATGGTTGCAAACTAATAAACTTTTATTTGAATTTTAAACAGCCTCTTGAACTTGGAACACCCTGCTCTGCTCTAACTCGGGACTCACATAATACCTAAAATGAATTTTCTGAGCCTCTTACTCAAATGAGATTGTACTTTTTATTTTGTATGAATTATAATGCAGTTTTTACATATGAAAAGGCAGTGTGGTACAAGAGCTCTGCCCTGCTCCAAGCCATTTAAATTCCAATTCTGGTATGGGACTAAAGCAGCTAGCAAGAAATCACTTTTGATTTGCTCATTGCACATTTGAAAATCAGTGAAAGCAAAATTTTCAGGATGAGTTGTTTTTAGAATTTAAGATTATAATATATGTGGGACATAATTTCATGCCCTGCACCCAAGAACCTTAGCATCTAAATGTTTTCAAGAAATAGAACATAATTTTCATAATCAACTGCTTTTCCTTATTTGTAATAAATCTACATTTTACTTGTGGCTACAGTAATTTCACAATTTCAGTATCATAGCCAAAAGATGGGAATACTTCAGATAGGACAAAATAGATATTTGAGTTATAAATTTAGGTTCTACTGTGACTTGAGGTAACAATGCAAACCACTTTAAGAAACACAGCAGTAGGCTATACTATCTTAACAACTGTATTGGTGTGACATATACAGTTAGTACGAATTTTCAATTGCTTTTGATGTAAATTATTTTCAATATTTAAAGAGTTTGGCTTAAATATAAAAGTTTCTAATTCACATGCATAAGACACATGATAAGAAACTTACAAAGTTGTGACAAGGTAGCTGACATCTATCTTTACCATTTCATGTATTTTAATTTTCTCTTTTAAAAAGTGTGATTTGAGTTTTTAATTCATCCACCCATTTCTGATAATTCTTTAACACATGATTCTGTTTTTCTAGCTGCTGTTGCTGAGTGAGGCCTTGCTGCTTAATGAGAACCAGCTCTTCAGCTTAGCTACTGATAGTGCTCTTCTGCAATGTCGCACTGGCCTGTAAGTTGAAAACAGAAACAGCAAGAACCTTTAACATACTGAACATTAAACTGACTATTTAGGAACAAACGGCTGGAGTCTTATTCTGATGACACTGGTTCTCTCTGACCTCTCTTTATTAAGGGGGGGGGGGGGGGTTTGAGATCAGCTGCTGCTATGCTTGGATGGACTGAGCCATAAATTATCTTTCAAATGATAGTTCAGAGAAAGCAGGTCTAGTGAGGCCACAATGCCAGGAGAAGTGGGAGCAGAACATACTGCTGCATCCTATTGACTTTTCAGACTCCTCTTACAATCTCCTTCAAAGTCTTGATTTTATTTCTGCCCTTAAACCAGAACTCTCTGGCTTAAGACTGAAAAGGTCCAATGCAACTACAGAGTGGTGTCTGCAAATATATACATTCAGTCCATCTTGGTAAGATTTTGTAGAATTTAAAAACTGAAATACAGATGTTAAATAATGGCAGGAAACCAGTCATCAGATAGGAATTATAATTCCTGGGTATGTTATGCAGTGGTGGTAACATATGTCTTTAATCCCAGGACTCAGGAGTCAGAGGCAGGTGGATCTCTGTGAGGAAGCCAGCCTGCTCTACATAATTTGCTTCGAGAAAGGCTCAGGAGCTACACAGAGAAACTCTGCCTCAAACAAAAAATTTTTGTTTACTAATATCAACAAACATTTATCAGTATCTTCTGTATGCTAAAGCAGTATATTAAAGTACTTCTTTTAGTACACTAAAAGCAGTAAATGACTTTATAATAGGTGTTGATTTGTCCTGGATTGTGAAAAAGTATATAACTAATTGCTCAAAAACCAATAAACTTTGTTGTACTCACAATACTTACATGCTGGAATTGAATTTCTCACTTTGTTCTCTGAATTGGATAAATTCTACCATCATTTCATCTGTCTTTTATCTTGATGGCTGCAAATGAGCAGATAGCTGAGTAATGATGCTGTCCCATTGTTTAATGGCAGCTTCAAATGCTTCTGTCTTACAGGAGTGATTGAGTGATTTCACTCTAGCTACTTGACACAGTTAAATTATGAAAGTCCGAATATTGCAGCTGTGATTCTGCAATCCTTGTTTTAAATGGGTTTGTTGATGCTATCCATGTACAAAAACAACAATTATGTAACGACACAGGTTGCCAATGTAAGCCCCTTGTATAAAGACCACACATGCACACATGCATACCATTCACATGTGTAACAAAGCAAAGCCACAGTGGGTGAATATATGCTCAGCAAGATTTCAGGTCCTCAGGTGGCCCTCATTCCTTCCAGTTGTTGAGTTAGTTCTTCAATATCATGCTGTTTTCCAGCCAATTTATTTTCCATCATCTTGACGTGTGTGTGACTTCACTGAGCTCCTTGATCAGAATGTGAATTTTCAAGTTCAAATACTTCTTCCTCAATCGATACGCAGATTTTAATAATTCAGTACTAGGGAGCGGGATGAAACATAAAATTCCATAGCGAAATCCATTTTAAAACATTCCTACCTCCTGCAAGTTCATTAGTAGAGAAACCTGCTTTGTTAGTAATAAGATATATATGGTAAAAGCATAAACAGGATTTCTGCACTATAAAAAGGAGATAAGTGACTTTGTTAATTTTCAAAAAAAAAAATAGATATACATGCAGGAAAGCCTTTTTAGTAAGCTGGGTAAATTTCTACAGTTGAAAACTTTAGTATCATATGTAGTTTGAATACTATATATATACTTAATAAATGTACCTTAATACATTTATAAAATGTCCTTAAATATATATCTGAAATAAAATGAGACTTTGCTGATTTTGTCACAAAACAGCAGCCATGTATCTGTTGAAATCGATTTCTTGATTTATTTGTTATGATCTTAAACTGAATGTAATTTACCTGACAACAATATTTCAGTGAGCAAGGGGACCTCAAATTCAGCTACACTCACTGGCCAGGTAGCCTTTCGGATCGTCTGTCTCTGTCTCCCAGTACAGGAACCATGCAAGCACACATTTTCATTCATTCTTTGTACGTGGGTCCTAGGGATACATGCTCATGCTTGCATGGCAAGCACTTTACTCCTCAAAAGACATATAATGAATCAAATGTTCATCATTCCTCAAATACCTGTGTGCTTACAATATATCTTGTTCTCTTCCAATTACCACTAATTACCCTCATATTGCTTCTCCATATAAAGGGTAATAGGACAGGCTATGAATTATGATGCCTTTCAGTGTATGTATGTGTTATCAGACTTCAATGACAGGTGTGTTTTTCAATCACTCTCCAACTTAATATTTTGAGATAGGAAGCTGAAACTGGAACCTAGAACCCACTGGCTCAGCAAGACTGGCTGAGACAAAGCCCCAGGGAACCTCCCCATTGCTGTGATTACAGAAACTAACAATCACACCTGGATTTACCCTGGGTGATGAGGAACCAAATCCAGGACCTCATGCTTGAACAGCAAGCACTTTAGAGCTACACCATCTCCTCAACCCCTTAAAAGGCTTTTTCATCACCTCTTTGGCTTTCCCCTCCTCTATATCTGTCTGCTATTCTCTAAGATGAAAGAAAGATCACTTTGATAGTCTAGCCAACAGGCACAGAGAAGGAGTCCCCAGTGGATGGATCTTCTGTACACTGTTCATCATTGAGTTTTGTGGTCACAATTGATTTCTATGCTGCCAGAGAGCATAGGAAAGGCTGAAACCAAATTGTGTAATCACAGAAATGTTTGCACCAACATAAAGAACTTCCATAAATGCTTTAGTGCCACACATTGCAATGGTTGCAAAACTCTTTAGGATGTTTACCTTGGTCACAGCAATGCCCATCTATCTCCTCCAAGTTCAGACAACTGATGGCTGGAAATGAGTCAGTACTTTAGCATGCTTCAAACAGGAAAAACCTGCCAGTATCTGTTGATAGCAACCCTGACTAAAGCATCAGAATCATTAGAGCTCAATCAGTGAAGGACAGTTCTAGGTTGTAATGCAACAGAAATAAGGATCAAACATGTAAAATGGGCAATACTCAAAGATCTCCACTCATGCATTGCTGCATTCACTGGCTCAGGCATAACCGAAAGGGCTCCAAGAACTAGAAATGATTATCTTTGATTTATTAACATGCAACAACCTTCTTTATCCTTTCTTACTGACTCTGATTAAAGTGCACTTCATCAGATAAGAGTATACCTACTCCTGCGGTTTTTAAGCTTCCTGTTACCTGGGATATGGATTCTGATATATTCCCTTTCAGTCCAATGTGTCTTTGCCACTGAGATATATTTCTAACAAACAAGAAACAGTTTTCTTTGTTTATTATATTCAGCCAGCAAATTTTGTCTTTCAATTGGAAAGTGGAGGTTTTTTTTTTTTTTTTTACAATTAGTGCTATTATTGTCAACACTTTCCTGATTCTTCTAACTCTGCTGATTGCTTTTTTGTTTCAAGCTTTCTTGGTTTGGTTTAGTTTTTTGCACCCCATCCCCAAATTCCATGTTAGGGGGTTTGTTGATTTGCCAAGGAAGACAGAGTTTTACTTCCTGTATCATTCTCAGGATGGCAGCTGTTCTGACTAGAAACAAGGTCTCTCCCTGCCCGAACTCACAAAGTAAGTGAGACTAGGTGGCCACTGATCCCCAGAACCTTTCTGTCTCCCTAGTTGTGGGTTTATGAGTGTAAAACACCATTCTCAGCCTTCAATAGGATTTCTAGGAATTGAACTCTGGTCTCCGGCCAGTGATGTTCTTTTTCTAAATCTGTGACATAATCCCTCTATATGACAATTAAGTACACATTGTATATTAAATTCTGGGCACCAAAAATAAACAGACTAGCTAGGTTGTGATGCATGGCTTTAATCCCAGCACTAGGGAGATAGAGGCAAGTGGATCTCTGTGAGTGCAAGGCCAGCATGGTATTCAGAGCAAGTTCCAGCTAAGCCAGGGAACACAGAGAGAATTCCTGTCTCAAAACAACCAACCCCTGCTACAAGCTGCAAGATCACACAGAAATCATACAGCCATAATATCATGACACAAACCAGGATAATTTCATCCAATTCTGTTAGATTAAACCAATACCAGCGTTGTATTTGGTGTTACAGTCTTATGAAGAAAAGTGGCTGTTTCTTGCTATAGATTCTTCCTATAACCTATTCCTTTCTGTAAAAAACTTGGATGTACTTCCCACAGTTTAACATTGTCTGATCATTTACTGGGAACAATTTCTCACATGCTTTTGTGTAAGGAGTTGGATTTTTCCGCCCACCGCTGGTCTTGTCCCACAGCTGCGCCAGCCCCAATTAGCACACAGAGACTCTGTATTAGATATAATTCTATTGGCCCGGTACTAGTTTCTTATCAGCTAGCTCTGTCTTAAATATTAACCCATTTCTGCTGATCTATGTATTTCTTCTTACCAGGGAGCCAGCTGGCATTCTGCTTTCTCCAGACTCTCCAACTTGGCTCCTCCATACTACTCCCCCTTTCCTACTTGTCTCCCTAGTCCCCTCCTATCTTCCTATCCTATTGGCTAACAGTGGTTTCTTCATTAACCAGTATGAAAAACATACAAAATGACATCTCCCATCACTTTTGAAGTTTGCTGATTACATTCCTTAGCTATGTGAGACCAGTTTATCACAAACAGGTTCTTGTTTCCTTCTCCATTGTAATTGTAGAGACCTGCCTTCCTGCAATTATCGTTATGAAGGGCATTTGGTCAGTATTTAGAGCCCAGGAAAACGCAATCCATCTAAGATATTCCCAGATATACAAGGACACAGAGTTACTACACACTCAAACCTGTTGATACATAGATGCCTAGATGGATAGAAAAAATAAACATGTCCTGGTTTTACCTTACTGGCAGGTAGAGAAGCAATAACCTAAATTAACCCCAGAGTAAAAGATTCTCAAACTGCTTGTTTTATTAACTCAAGATTTTAGCTCAGAGATTTATTTACTACCCCCTCCTATTTCCCCTAGGAAAAATGAGTACATCCTCAGGGAAAAGTAAACATTCCTGAAGGCCTTTGCTGCCATTGAGCCAGAGTACTAGAAGGTGCCAGGTTCTGTTTTTGTGCTTAGTCAACTTACACCTCCCCTCCACTTAAAACCCTAAGCAACTTGTGCTAATAGGTTTCAGTTTATTTCTCTCTGTGTAAATCTTAACTGATGTTTTGACCCTGAGAAACTGAAGACTAATATTGTATTGCAAAAAGAATTATTATTGCAAACATATGTATACCTGTACTCTAAGAACTGGGGACAGAAGGAGGAGGAGGTAAAGAAGAAGAAGAGGAGGAGGAGTGTGAGGAAGAGGAAGAGGAGGAAGAGGAGGAAGAAGAGACAGAGGAGGAGGAGAAAAAGAAGAAGGAAATTAACAAGAAAAAAAACCCTCTTATAAAAGTCCCTACAACCAAGATCACTTGTGGCACACTCAAGCCACTGGGGAGGCAGCTGTCACAGGACAACACACACACACACACACACACACACACACACACACACACACACACACAAAATCCCTAAATGCAGCAGGCTTGTTATCATAGCATGGGTGTCCCTGAGAATGAAGAAATCACTAAACACCCACTCAGAAAGCTCAAAGTGGGAACCACTAACAAATCTCCATTCAGAAAGTTTAAGGGCTGGGGCTGCAGAGCAATTACGTAGCAGTTTATGGTTGGGCTAAGAGAGGATTTTGTATGGCACAAGGCAGGATGAAACCTAGGAGTATTAGACATCAGGTCTCCTGCTGCAGGCATGGGGTGGTTCTTCCCAGCCCCAGCCCCTGCACCATGGCCCCGCCTCTCTCCAACCCCCACCCCCACCCAGCCCCAGGATAACCGCCTCCTATCATGGCCAGACAACTGTGCTTCTACCTTTGACCTGCCATACACAATCTTCCTCAGCATCTTCTCATCCTCAATCGCATCTGCTGGCCAGGCGGGGACACTGTAGAGAGAAAAGATCTATTATTAAAACACAAGTGGACAGAGCTCCAGGACCGCCCCCGGACAAGGCTAGATTCTTGCCAACTGCTCCAGCCTTCCTCAAAGGTGCAGTCATCTTCCTTCCCTCAGACACACAAGGGGGAGGGCAAGCAGGCCAGCACCTGTGAGCCTGGCTTGGCAGGTGCTCCACAGGCCTTGGAGTTGGAGCTTCTACCACACCACAGTGAGTTTCCAAATTTAAAATCAGCAGCTGCCTCCAGACTACAAGCCATAGTGGGGAGTGAGGTGGCAAGGGTGGGACTGCCAGGCTATGGTCTATCAACCAAGGCTGAGGCAGAATCCTGAGGACACCCTACTCCTTCCTTACCCCCACCCCCAATTCCCTCCTCCTCCTTGTCCCAGTGGCTTCCTACACACCCAGGGTTCTCCTATAAGGAGAATAAATCCTGCTGCCCCAGGCTTCTCCCAGCTCTTTGTTCCCTGAAGCTAGGCAGAGACTCTCTTCCCCAGGGGCTTCTCCTGGTAACCTCGCTCCTGAAGGAGCTCAAATTAGGAATATAAATTGGGAATAAAGTCCATCTACATGAACTTCCCAGCATTCCCTTAAAACTGCTAGGTTTCTTCTGTGACTTTATCTGCAGTTTTAGCACAAGCTGTTTCATATTTCTGACTCTTCCTGGCTTGTGGAAACAACCAGACCTTTGTCAGTTCTATTTCTTTACTGAAATGACTAATATGGAATTTTGTGCCCAGTGGACTTGTTAGACCGAGTTGAGCCCTGCTTGTAAGTTAATATTACTGTCTTCCTCCCCCATCTGCTGTAGCAAATCCTTCCTGGAGTGTGTCTCAGCTTGAATGTTTCTTTTGTATTAACATATGAACTGAAAAAATTAGCATATAAAAACTAAAGTAAATTTAATCATAAAAGTGGTGTTTGGTGGACAGACATATGAAAAAGGGGAAACTAAAAAAACCTTACATTTGTCACAGGTGTTTTCAGCACCTGCAATTTAGAGATGCCTATATTTCAACTATAATTGTGCCAACATAAATCAAGTCTATATTGCCCTGTAATCACAGCAGGGATTGAGAATGTGAGGTTAGACAATCTTGATAGCAATAAAAGGCATTGAAAGAGTAGGGATGGGCAAAGGAGTGATTTTCTCAGTCACCTTATATAGATATAAATCTAGAATGAAGTGTATAAACTGCCTGTATTGAATGGCTATCTGATGATTCTGATCGCCTAGGATGCAGAAGTCCAGGATATCTATAGATTTACTATTTGCTAGTGGACACAACTTCCTCTGTGGCTCAGCTGATCAACTCTTGCAATTTGTAACTAAAGATGTTCATGATCACCTGCTAAAGTTGAAAGATTATTTCTGCATTTTGCATTAGTAATCATCACTCATATGCCTGTCTGTTTCACATATCAAGGGTATACACACTGCACATTGTTGGCTGTGTGATGACATCTATTAGAAGGTCACGTCTGTGGAATTAGTGCTGTTATTATGACATCTGCTCAATTGCAACATCATGTCACATACCTCATTTATTCCTATAGGCAATTTTTCACCTAAGGTCCCCTGCGTGAGACGATAGTATTTCAGCTAAGTCTTAAAAGAAGAAGAGGTGGTAAGGTGTGAGTGTGAATGAAGTCAGCAACAGATCCACAGTACAGTGTGAGGATGTCCTAAAGGGAGGGCCCCACACAAAGGTGGCTAATTAAAACGGGATGGATGAGGGAGATTAACCATGAAATCACAGAGGAGACAGGAGGCCAGACTGATTTCTGGGAACTGTGCCCATTTCTCTGAAAGAGACCAGAAGCCATTGGGAAAGTCTCATGGTCTACGCTGTTACTACTTAGAGAAGCTACAGTAAGGGGTCAGTTTGGCTGTCATTTTGTTAAGAATCTCTTTTACATTGGGTCACCTGATTACCTGGACCTGGTATGTCTACCTACAAAATTAGTCACACCTAAAGAACCTTCTAGTGACCTAACTACTCATTCCCCCTCCAGAGCAAAAGGCACAAAGACTAATTAATTCAGCCTACCTTTATATAATAATCATTTAGAGTGTTCCTCAAAAGGCTAGTCATCACCAGAAGCTTCAATGTACTCTGCATCCAGCACAGCTCAACTGTGCCCCTGGGTCTGGGTATTTATCCCTCACACTGAGGTTACTTCTTTAAGTCATGTTGCTATCAACACGTCCTCCCCATGGATGCCTCTTGAGCTTGGTGTCCCAGGCTTGTTGCTGTGCCTGTTCAATGTTACTATCCCTGGGAGGCAAACTCTGGTCCTCACTCTTGTGTGGCAGTCATTTTCCCCACTGAACCACCACCCCAGCACCTACAGTGGAGTTTCAAAGGATTAAATATATATTTACAAAATGTCTTCAATAAAATAGGACAGCTTTAATTTAAGTTTCAAAATAAAAGTAGTTTAAAAATAAAGTCATAAAGCAGAACTATAATTGGTCAAAGCAGCATAAAACCTAAATGAAATCGGAGAAACTTAAGGTGGTGCTACTATTACAAAAGGATGAAATCATAGGCCAATAGTCCAAGACACTGCAGTTAATTACTAACTGAATATATGAACACAAAATTTAGGTCTTCCAGGATGTTTATACTACTAAAAAGTCACAGCATATACACTCTGCTCCCAAATAGTTGTGACAAAAGCCCATGTAGACTTTATGTTCAGAATCAAATACATGTATTCTAAATAGAAATATTTTGTGCCACTCTTGCTGCTAAAACTGCTGGATGGGGCTGGTGGTTTCGAGAGAAATAAATCTTGCTGGTGTAGAAGTGTTCAAACTAATGTAAAGATTAGATACTCAAAGAAGATGCACCGCTCCTTAGTTAGACCAGCACAAAATTCAAACCATTAGGTTCTGATTTGAAAAGGAATGTACAAACTGAATAACTTCCTCTCTTTTTTGGAAATCAACACATCTTATGAATTAAGAGAATTCCAGACATTAGACTTTAGGGTCATTTTGGTTTCCCATGAGACCTGGCTGTTATATTCTCTTCTTTCTTGGAAATACATTAATTCTATAGTTACAAAGATAACATATTTGGATAGCTTACATCACACCACAAGCTTGCACAAATCCTCCATTGCCAAATGTGATCAGGATGTGTTCCCTTCATTGTGTTTAAGGAATCTAATGAATTGATCTCACATATACTACATGGCCTTTTTAATAACAGGAAAAATAATATAAATTATACCTACATACTTTCATCTATATCTTAAGCATTGTGAAGGTCTATAAATATTTTGTTTTAAAAATCCAAATTAAAAAAAACAAATGAGCCAGTGGTGGTGGGTGAAGCCTCTAATCCAACACTTGGCAGGCAGAGGCAGACAGAGCTTGAGGCCTACCTGATCTACACAGAGTTTCAGGACAACCTCCAAAGCTACACATAGAAACCCTGTCTCAGAAAACCAGAATAAAGATGAAACAAATGAATGGAACTGTATACTAATAAAATGGCATAAAGGTATAGGAAATCAAGGTGAAATTTTAGAACTTCTAACAAAAATATCTGATATAACCCCAAAAACAATAGATAGTTACAAGACTGATGGGGAAATTTAATAGTCTGCGCATCACAGTCCAGTTTAGACTTACCATCAGTCAGGAGTATGCAAGCATCATATGCCTCACTAATGACACAATACAAACTGCAAACTACAGCAGCACCATGTATGCAATTTCCATGTCTTAAAAGGCGAACTGGTCTGTTCCTGGTGGGTACATCCTGGAACTCCAGACACTAAGGGGATGAGATAGGAGCACCATGAATTCTAGCCAGCACAGAAGGACCAAACACTTGCCCCTTGTCTGCTTTTCTCAAGTTCACAGATTTGATATCTCATTATACTCTGGTTTGATCCCCCATTCTCCTATCTCTCTCTCTCTCTCTCTCTCTCTCTCTCTCTCTCTCTCTCTCTCTCTCTCTCTCTGGGTAAAGAATGGAAAGACATCAAGGAAATACATACCATGATAGAGGAGTCATTTCTGTGTTTACAAGAAGCCTGGCAGTAGGGGAAGTCCCAGTAATTCATAAGGATGACCCTAACTTAGAATGTAAGCAATATTGGAGAGGCTGTTTTAAATGTCCTATAATGAGATTGATGACTACCTAAATGCTATCATAGGGCCTTCACCCAGTAGCTGATGGAAGCAGAAGCAGAGATTCAGAGCTAAACACTGAGCCAAACTCCTGGAGTCCAGTTGTAGAGAGGGAGGAGTAATGAGCAAATGAGTCAAGAGGATGTTGGGGGAAACCCACAGAAATGGCTGACGTGAGCAGAGGTGGGAACACCCTGATTGCAGACTTATACTGGGGGAACCTGGAAGAACAAAGTAAGCACCCTAACATGGGTGCCAGTCAGGGGGCTTGGGTGGTTCATGGGGGCTGTTGGTAGTGGATCAGTATGTATCCATAGTTCTTTTGGCTTTTGAAGGCCAGTGGTCAAGGAGGTAACCCCAGCCTGCCTCAGAGGAGAGCCACTGAGCTGGCATGTGCTGAGGTAATATGGTCACTCTTCAAAGGTCCACTACATCACTCTGGTAAACCCAGAATGGATGCGAGAAAATACTTAAAGGCATGCTTTTACTACTGTCTAAGCCTGCTGTCATTTAGGTCCATTGAGGCTCAGTTATCCCCCCACAAGGTCAACATGGTGGCATGAAAGATGAAAGGCTGGGCTGCAGGAACAGCTCAGTTCAGAAAATAATGATGGTTGTGGAATTAAAAAGTGAACTCTCAGGGATACAGCTAGAGCTGGAAACCACACTGAAGGCCCAGCATGAGCTCCTAAAGGAACTGGAAATGTTCCGATGTGCCTCTCTACTTTAGGATGAGCATCAGAGAAGGAATGCCCTGGCTTGTCAAAATTGTTATGCACATAGCACATACAGCAGCAGCAAGAATGGAATTTAAATAGGAGAAGAATGGTAGAACAATGAAAATGATTTTTCCAAATTCAAAATGCAATTATTTTGTCCTCTTCTATGATTACTGTTCCAGGCAGCATTTATTAGATAGGATTTTGCCCATGATCTTGCCGATGACTAACTATTATTAATGTGTAATCTCATACCTTGGGAAGTGAGTAACTGGCAGGTTTTGGAATTGAACACGCATGGGAAAGATTATGTTACGATGTAAATACTGAGATATTCTGCTTCCCAGAGGTATGATGCAAGTGCACATATTTTTACGTTGGACACTGATTTCACACACACACACACACACACACACACACATCATACACACACACACACTCATACACACACACACACAATCATACACACACACTCACATGATTTCTATGTGCAGGAAAGATAAAAGGTGTTAGTATTCTCTATTTGGTAGTGAATTGGGTTATCATTTACAATAGTAAATAAATTGAAGTGTTAGAAATAGAAATTCATTTGAAGTGAAGCCGCCTTGCCTTGACACACTGTAGTGACAGTTTATAATATGCCTCAATATAAGTGCAAACTCCTTTTTATGATAAGCTGTTCATCCAAATAATGTTCAGTTCATGTCTTTCCTTACTTAGATTAAAGGCAAATGAAATGTATTTGCTTAATGATACATAAGCAAGAGAACAGAAGAAAGCCCAAGAACTCCAGTATGCCTTGGCAGCAGAAAAAGCCAAGTCAGGCCATGACAAAGAACAGGAAAAACAACTTAAGGTAGTGTCTTTAAGTAGCTTGGAGTACTGTAAGTTATACTCTTCTCCACCCAGTTGTCAGCTTTCTCCTTTTTAAAGGTGTAACTTGTTCACTCTGTGTTGAATACGTTGCAATTTATCTAGGCCATAGTACATAGAGAAGTTAATGTTGTGACACTGTGTGTGTTTCCTTCCCTGAAGTTGTTCCCACCAGGAATGGCAGGTACGGTCCCCACAGCTGGGTGCTGTGCAGTTCAGATCTCCTTCTGCTTCATTTCTGCATCACAACTTGTGAGCACGTTGTGTGTTGTCAGTCATATCTTGTGCTGCACATTTTAGCTTTCTTGTATGATGCATGGGCTTCCTGATAGAACTTTGTAAGTCTAATTTTCATTTTCCAGGTGTTTTTTTTTTTAGCATCTTGTTTTCTCTCTAAGTGTTCACTTCAGGCACTCACAATGTTAGACACCTATGCTGAATTTTTTTCTTTGTGGTTGTTGTTTTTGTTTTCTAGTACAAGTTCTCAACCTAGTCCAGGCTGCCATTCTTTGCTTTCCAGGCTCCCATTGAACTGCACTAGTGTAAGGCACATGGCAAAGCTTGCTTTTCTTACCAAGACACAAAATATTTTTTTTTGGAAGGAACTTGTGGTAGATTGTTATACACATTTGACTGCTTTGTCAGAAAAAGTTGAGACTAACTTTTGACAAATTCAGTTTTCAGACTGAATTTTTGTTTGTCTTTTACCAATGCTATTGACCCATCTTTCTCCGCTCATTTTTTCGACTGACTGAGTGTTAAAACCACTGGAGTGACAGATCATCTATCATGATCCAGATACCACTGAGCTTTTACTGCCGTTTTATTCTCACAATAACCTAGGATATTAAAATAATATTTGCCTTTGGTGGAGGTGTGGTGGAATGGAGGTGTGGTGAATATTTGTGTGTTTGTATGGTGTGTGTGTGTGTGTGTGTGTGTGTGTGTGTGTGTGTGTATTATTTTGAACCTGAAATGATCCTTTTCCTTGATCATTTTTTCTTTTTCTTTTCTTTTTTTCTTTCTTTTTTTTTTTTTTTTTTTTTTTTTTTTTTTTGTTTTTTTTTGATGAAGAATCTGAATTTGCTTGATGGGTCATAGAAGAAATATTAAGATGGAGACTTACTGTAATAACCATAATGAGAATGGCCCAGGACCCCTCAGGATAGTCATGGCTAGATTTCCCCGCCTGGGGGCCCAGTTTTAGAAAGGATACATTAAGGTATAAAAGTAAAAACTGTCATGATAAATGTAGGAAAAATTGTTACACAGTTGCAACTGGTAAACATGCAACTCTAATTCTAATTATGTTTTTCATTTTCATTTAACAATGAGAAGTTTTAAATGTTAGAATTTGCATTTCTTTGTTGGCTTAAACATAACAGAGTGTTTTATAAAAAAAAGGTCATTGGTATGAATTATATAAGTCAGTTTATGAAAGCATTTTTGAAACTCTACTCTTAACTTGATCTGGGTTTGTATGTATACATCTAGTTCAGTATTGGACCACTTTAAATCACTTTAAAGATAATTTTGTGGCAACTCATCTAGACAGTTTTCAACATAAGTATACTTCACATTGACACTGATATAGTTCACATTGACACTTATCCTTGTTTGGTACCATGTTGAAGCATTCTCACAAAGAAATATGTTCTTTCTCACTTTGTACACTATAGAGGTACTACATACACAATTCCTTCAGGACATCAGGTGTTTTTCTCGTACTGTCAATCTAAGACTGAAACACCTATGGGTAGAACATTTGGACTTTAGCCCTGACCGGTCCCTTACAGGATAACCAAGCATCACAAAGAAATTTGCCTATGTGCCATTTGGAGCTGATGAAATGACTGATTGAATTTTTAGTTTGGAAGTTTTTTTTGGTAACATATCTGTCCTTCTTCAATAACCCATCTTAAATACATATACTGGAGAGAGAGAGACAGGAGACAGAAAGAGAAAGAGAGGTTAAGAGATGGGTGGAGGACTAGTTGGAGAGAGTAGGAAGAGGAGAGGAGATAGAGAGAGGTAGAGGGATGGAGAAAAGACAGAAGAGAGAGGGAGGAGATGGAGACAGATAATAGAGTGATTTGAGAGTGAGGGAAAGAGAAAGTAGAGAAACACACAGAGAGATAAATATGTCACTGGGGAACATGCCTGTTGAGTACATTTCTTGGAAGGGGATCTTTGTAAATTAAATATTTCATAAATCTAAGAGTAAATCTTTGTATAATGCTCACTGTGTTTGACCTATGCCTTTTATTAGTTGAACTTCATACCATTATCTAATATGCTTAACATAAGATACAGCGATTTGTAGATTAGCAGTTGAAAGCACCATTAGCTCAGCAGTTCAGCTTCTATAAGGAGAGAGCATCACTAAACTGGTGTCTGTCTCCACTGCTTTCATGTCATGGACTGCACTGTACCAAATGCACCAACATATTCTGCATTTCTGGGCAGCTACATTATTAATTCTTTTAATAATATGTCGAGAGGTGCCCTAATCACAATCTTGACCCTTCACCATCAGTATTAGTATTTTAGAATTTCTATAGCTAATATAACCTGGGTATTGAGAAACAAGATTGTCCCCTTGCAGTACTGGAGGTCAGTTGTCCCACAGGAGAAATCCAAGTGTTGGAAAAACCATACGCTAACTGAAGATTTTGAAGCTTCTAGACCCTTCCTTGTTGTAGAAGTTACTGGCAATGCTTAGCTTAAGGCAGCATCTCAATCCAGCCACTGCTATGTTCTTGCTTGTTATTTGTTTATAAATATTTGTAAGTAATCTGAACTTTTTAAAGTCTTTTGTTAATTCAGTTAGGATTCTTATTTGGGATTATTAAAAGATGACAATTAACTTTTTATTTAAGCAAGACTTCTTTTGCATATGGACCAATGTACATTTCTCCCTTAAATGTGGCTCCCACAAATAACTATTCAATGGACTTTGCAAGCATGGTGACAAACCATGTTCAATTCTGTGTTTTTCCTTAGCAAAAAATAAAAAATAAAAAAAAAAGATAGAAAAAATATCCCCATACTTTTTTTGAGACAGCGATCTGTACTATTATGGACTGGAACTCAATCTGTAGATCTGGTGGACTTCCAACTCATGGAGACAGGCATCGATCTGCATCATGACTACTGCTGGAATTAAAGGCATGCACTGCAAGGCTGGGCTAGCCAAAATACTCAACTTAGTAAAACATTCACTAGCCATTGTCTTTGCACAGCCTCATCCCATAGAATGTCCCACACCTTTACTAAGCATTAATGAATTTCAACCAACTGATCTAGTAATGTCTTGAATTAGTTTGATGGGAGAAAGGATGAAGTTGGTGATTTGCAGAGTCTCCTCATACCCACATTTTAGTGTTATTGCAGCATTTTCTTAGCTTGCACTAATGAACTTTGCTGAGAACCAGAGGAGCAATCCAGATTATTTCTGGGCTTGGGGACTATCCCTTTGATTTCTTTCTTCATCCTTTTCTAGTAGTACACCTTGTTTTGTTCCTGGACCTTTAGTCATGTGATCAAATTTCAAATCAATTTTAATCCTTCAGGGTAGTTCATGGTTAAGGTTGCTCTGGTCTGAACTTCCCTGTGCATTTTTATAATTTCTCGGGCTTCTGTATTTGTAGATTTTGATTTCAGTACAGATGTTATTTTGGGTGTGTTAAATCCCCTTCTATTATCATTGTAGAGGACATCTGGAATTTTGACTGATTGGTTCGAGTTCTCTTGGGACTGATACCCTACTCATGCAATTATACTGTCATATGATTTGAACTAACTGACCAATGGAAATTTTAGCAAACCTAATGGCATTAAAACAGATTATAATAGTTTTGATAGGGCGTTTTTCCATAGAACTGTGTGAAGCGACTTTTGTATTATAAATTATTTCTGGGAAATAGTTGTAGTTGACAGAAGCTAGTACCTAGGTATTAACTTCAAACACACATTTCTCCAGGGTGATGATCCTGAAGAGTCTAGGTTTGCAAGTTTAAAAATTCTTCAAAGACCTGGGGTTATTCATGTATGAGGGCCACCTCTGCATACAGCTGTAAAGATCTGAGAGGGTAAGGAACAAACTCACTGCCAAAAAAGCTTTAGGTGAAATCAAACACTTTTTAGGTGTCCTTTGAAATTTTAACCCAGTACGCTAAAAAGGGAAAATGGCTAAGACCTTGGACTAACTATGATGACCATTTCCTAAAACTAATGAATACCAAAAGAGTGTGTATGTGGATATTACTGGTCCCACTTGATTATATTTTGGTGAATTCCTTATGGGATTTGATTGTGACTTGTTCAAGGTTCATTGTGTCATGGTCATTTTAGTCAAACCTGTTATGGTGGGGATCTTATTGATAGAATTTCATATTTAGGGGGCTGACATCCATGTCTAGATTTGCAGAGGAGAGCTTCTTTGGGTGTAAGAACACTAAATGAGAAAATCCGAACTAATCATGAGAATACCAATTCTAAATTCAAAACACTTATGGATGGATTCTTACAAAGGCACAGTGAAGCTGTTATGTAATTGGGAGATA